>NW_028186381.1:770739-1041316 GCF_003343005.1 Rhea americana
CACCCCGCCCCTCGGGTGCCTCCTGGTTGCCGGGCAACAGGCCTCCCTCCCGTTGCCTAGGGAGCGGGCCTGGGCCGCCGGCCCCGCCGCTCTCCCCCGGGCCGGGCCTTGCCGCGGCCCCTCAGCACCAACGCGCCCCGCCGCTGCCCGCCCTCCTATAACCAGGCCCGCTGGTCCAGCCCGGAAAGGCAGTAATGGAGCCAGGTGCCTCGAGTGCGCTCAGGGACTGCCTGCCCGCGGGGTGGGCTGAGCAGCTGTGGGGTTTTTTCTGCTCAGATTTGGGGAAGTTCGAGCCTGAGTAAAATATCACAGTCACAGTAAATGGTGACTGGATTGAGTAGGGGCTGCACCTGTACGTGCTCACAAGAGCTGCAGTAGGGCTGCTCCCACAGCACTTGTGTTGTATAAAATGAATCTGGTTTACCCCAGAATTAACGTGGGAGGACTGCGTCTTCAGGTCACGTAGGCTGGATACACTGGGAAGAGATCTCTGTGAAGCCAGCACCTCCAAGCTGTACTTCCTATCAAACTTTTTCCTTAAGAAGGCAAGTTAGGCCATTTCTCTGGWCATCGACAGTTCAGAGCCCAAATTCCTAGCCTGAGACCCTTTACACTCGCTGCTGCTTGAGGATCACAGCTGAAAACATCTCCCGTTCCTTCCTCACTATTCTATACCTCAGTTTTCAGAGCGATCCTTTACTGTCAGATTAACCTGAAAAACAAATCTCTTCCACAATTGCTTGTGCTCAGTGTGTTTGGCGGAAATGACTGATACGATGATGACAAGCTTAAGTCCATCATGTTTATAGGGAGGCACAAGGACTTCAAGATACAGATAGATGGAGCTTGGAAGAGTTGAGCCTACATCAAAGACAGATAGGACGGGGACATGCCAGACGTGTCTGCCCTCAAATGTCTCAGGACTTAACAGTGTCAGCATGAATCACAGGCATTGGTCTGTAGTCTCAGAAAAGAAGAGATGTAAAATAGATGTGCTCAGGATAGATCAACTAGAGTTTTTGCCTAATACAAGCAAAAATATCACAAACTATTTTTGACTTGTGCTCAAAGTGATTTTGTTTGAAATGCTTCTTAGTTTTAAAGACTATTTTGAAGGCTTAAAATGCAACAGAGTTAATGTAATTTGAACATTAATCTGACTTTTTTCATTCTGAGAGAAAAATATTTTACATTAAAGATTCCTTTCATTTCCCACATCCTCTCTGCTTTTTGCATACCAGACCTTTGAAAAATGAAATAAAACCCCAAATGCTGCATTTTTTATTTCTTGAAAGCTTTCCTTTCTTTCTGGACTCTCATACCTCTGGTCCCCATACTAGACACACTTTTCATGCTTATTTGGCATACAGAATTGTTTTATTGCTGTGGGAGGAAAAATGGTTTGGGGAAGGTTGAGAAAGAAAGATTGGAGGCGGGCTGAATGAATCACTTGGGTCACATCTGACAAAAGCCACCACTATACTTGGGTACCTCCTCTAAGACACCAGCAAAGGCCAGAACACTCAAAGAGCCTACTGATTTCAGCTAGGCATTGCACTGAGCTGCTCGTCTGAGGACGTGCGATTCTGTTTTCAATTTGTGTTCTGCAAATTCTAGCAGAAGAAGTCAGTTATGGAATTTCAGCTCTTGTTAAAGGCACTGGGTTCTTCATTGTTTTTTTGGTCCAGCTGCCTGATGAACATTCTTCAGTTGAAGCAAGGCAAGGTTTGAAGGAAGAGGTGATTTCTTATATCATAGGAACTGACATTCCTAGAAAAACAGGCCAACTGTGGGGCACTCAAGCTCTCCTTGAAGCCTGGAGTAGAAKCAGACTATGCCAGATTCTTCTTGAGCAGTGGTTTTGGGATGGGCAAGTTTATTTTGGTTATAATCATAGAAGAACCGAACTCTTTGATCTGCCACTTCTTACATGTTGATTTACATTCTGGCTTTTCTCTGGAGCAAGTCTACCAGATCCCCAGGGGAGAAACTCATGCTCATTGTGAGCAGAGTGGTGGGAAAGGGAACCAGGAAAGGGAACCAGACTGGACTACATCCTCAAGAGGCAGCAGGGATGTGACTATCACTGCTGTGGCCTATGGTTACCTGTAGCTCTCCCAAAATATCGCAGAATACCTTCCACTCTTTTGAATATATCCAGAGAAGGAGACTCCACAACCTGTCTGGGCAACCTGTTTCAGTGCTCTGTCACTCTCACAATAAAGAAGTTCTTCCTTACATTCAGGTGGAACTTCCTGTGTCTCAGTTTGTGCCTGTTGCCTCTTGTCCTGTTACATGGCACTACTGAAAAGAGTTTGACCCTATCCCCTTGACACCCCCTCTGAAGCTTTTTGTATACATTGATAAGATCCCCTCTCAGTCTTCTCTTCTCCAGACTAAACAGGCCCAACTCTCACAGCCTTTCCTCACAGGGCAGATGCTCCAGTCCTCTGATGATCTTTGTAGCCTTAAGCTGGAGTCTCCATTAGCTCCGTTTCTGTCTTGTACTGGGGAGCCCAGAACTGGACGCAGTACTTGAGGCCTCAGCAGAGCTGAGGAGAGGGGCAGGATCACCTCCCTCAACCTGCTGACAGCACTCTTCCTAATACACCCCCAGGAGTTCATGCCTGGAAGAGGCTTATGCAACTGTGAATAGTGCTGGGATACAGCTGAGATCTCAGTGCAGCACTGCAAGGTTACTTCCCTGGGTATGGGTCAGGCTGGGTACACCTGAGGGCAATCTAAGTACAAATTAAAAAAAAAAAGCCTCAGGAAGGTCAGTATGGACTGCAGCTGTTCTTCTGGGGCAGAATGCCTTTTCATGAAAGCTATGTGAAACCTGTAGAAACGGGACTTCCAGTGAGTTTCTGGTGGTATTTCACAAGCATAGGGCCCTTACCCTAGCCCTAAAGCAGTTAAGGAAGAGCCTCAGACATAGGCCGTAATGACCACAGGTGTTTTAGTCTCTGGAGTCAAAGAGAAGGACCCTCCTCCTAGTCAGACCTAAGATCTTTGTCAAGACTGGGATGATTTTCATGGTCTGGACTTTTCAACATCCATAAGTAGCTTCTCAGGTCTGGGTAAGGTGGTTATGTGTGTGGGCCTAATAGTGTGAACGCAGAGGGCAAGGATATCTGACTCAACCTAGGGGACTTGTTCTGTCAGAAATGCTGACTGTTGTCTGCAGCCTGGAGAAGGAAGTCAGAAGTATGCACTGCCCCTGGCTGGACAGAGATCCCTGCCTTCTCTTATCAGAGAATCAAAAATTCTGACAAGGTATGTGTGGAGGACACTTCTCTTGTTAGAACAAGCAGTCTTGCAAGACTTATTGGAATTTCAGTCTAGCAACAAGATACATCACAACCTGAGCCATTGCTGGTCAACTGCGGCATGATCAGGTGTATCTCCAGGAGAAATTACACTCATTCCATCATGGCTGTCTCTCTCTTAGAGCTACCCTCTCACCTGTCTTTGCTGACAGGTTATACTCTAGGGAATTGATAGCTGACGGGGAGGCTGCTTTGGCCTGGCTCACTGAAAGGSTGCCACAGATGATACGTCATCGGTTTGGGATTGTTGCAGTATGCAAGCATGGAAAGATTCACAGCAGATGCAATTTCATTTCTGACGCACTGCAAAGTGGTGTTATCTTACTCTGTCTGCAATATGGACATTCCAGCCCTTCCCCTGAAACCATAGTCAGTGGTGGAAATCCTGTGATTACAACCGTCCTCTCTTTGCTCTTCATGGCATAAAACTGTGGCCAAGAGCCAACAAATATAGACTTAAGGGTGAAAATACTCTCAAATCCTGCATCATTTGGACAATTTAAATCAAGCCCCCGATCCTCCCCTAAGACGCCATCACATAACCACTGTGGAAACTGTCTCAAAGAATCTATTAAATGCCTATTGTAAAAATACTCCACCTTCATCATGGAACTATTGTGAAAACCCACTGAAGAGGCCAAAAATACTGCCAAGGAGCTATCAAGAGTAAGCCCTAATCCCCACAAAGGAACCATTGTAAATAGGACTGTAAAAAATTGAGATTATTGAATAAATCCCTTGAAAGGCCCCTATGAGAATGCTCCAAAAATCGCACAAAAGATTTTTAATACTGGTTTCTTTACATGTGGGATTTTTTGGTTGCTTTTTTATGGTCCTTTTAATGGGATGTTTATGGCTGTGCTTTGACATTATAGATCACTTCCAAAATGGCGTCTGTGTGGTGGTATCTGGGGCAATTTTAGAATTATGAAGATGTTCACAGTAAATTCATATGGTTGATCTCTAGGGCAGCTTCACCACTGCCTTGAGGATTTTTGTTTCATCAGCAGTGCCCTATAGGCATTTTCTAAAAGTTCCTTTGATGGGGCCACTGAGGCATTTGATAAATTGCTTATGGTGGAGCCTTAAATCCATATATTTTAAAAATTGCCCTTTTCTGTGATTTCTGGTATGCTGGGTCCATAGTTCAAAGGCTTTGTTCCAGCTTTCGGGTGAGACTCAGAATGGTTCCTAGGCTTTGGATGATTTTTCAAACTATTCTTGCCTCTGTCCCCTAGATAAGGTCTTTGAGACAATTTAAAATGATTTCTGGATACAAGCGGACTGGAAATGGTCCCAGAGTGGTGGGAGAGTGTCTTCAGGAATATGGTAAGTCCTGTCTCATGAGTTTAATTTGTGATGCTTTTAAAAAAGCCTCTGTTGACATTTTGTGCTCATCTTCAAAATGGTGTGTGTCTGTGGGGAATGTTTTAGATGTTTGTTGGAGCTGATCTGTCAGGTACTTTCAGAATAGTCAATGAGTCCATGTGCCAATGGTGACAGGCTCTTCTACAAAAAGCATTGTAAAGATGATATAGTGATAAGTCATAAGGATGTGATATGTGATAATCATAAGGATACATAGTGAGATGCATTGCTGCAGAAGTGTCCACATACCACATGAGGGCAGAGTAGCTCCAAGTCTGCTCTTGCAGTTCTGCAAAGAAAGAATTTTCCCAGCATTACTTCTATAAAAAAATATACAGACTCTATGTCTGTGTGTGTGTGTGTGATGGAGGCTGGAAGGAGTCTCAGTATTTCTCCAGAAACACCCGTGCACAAAAAGAGCTGATATTCTCTTTGTTGTCCACTTAACTAGACATCTAAACAGGGCAAAATWTGAGTATTTTTGTATTGTGTGCAATACAAAATGAAGGCCCAGAATCCATAAGATTTTTCTCTAGCAATTCAATATTAATCTGCAGGGTTGGCTTACATTGTTACCACCACTGAATCCCTTATCATTGGTTCATAGGATCATAGGATAATTCAGGTTGGAAGGGACCTCAAGCGGTCTCTAGTCCAACTTTCTGCTCCAAGCATGTCCCTTCCTCTGTAGAGCAGAAACTCTACAGAGTGTAGACTTTCTGCCGTGAAAGTCCTGTGTCCCTGACCTGTTCCACAAGGTTGAATTCCCAGGCATCAGCACTATAAAATCTKTATGCTGTGAGTTAGCAGTGTTTCTCTTTTGCTACAACAGCACCAAGCAGAACATGGTGATGATGACTGCCGCCTGGGTCAAGTGTCTCTTGGGAGTGAATTTCCTCACTTGGCTACTGCTGGATCCCCAAAGCACCAGAACTTGTACCCAGGAATCACAGCTCTTGCACTTGTGCACAAAGAATGGGCAAAGTCTGTGCATCCCTTCTGCACATCTCATCACAAAATGTATTGCAGCTGGACAGCAGAAGAGGGTAGTGTCTCCCCATTGATGCCATGACTCTAGGAGAGGGCAATCTCCTAATGTGACTGACATATCACTGATAGCACACAAAGAGACAAAACCACCTCTGTGTGGTACAGCTAGGCAGTTCCTCATCTTGCTCTTCCCTGTCAGGAAACCATGGTTTCATAGTCCTTCTGTGGTCATCTCCCCTTATGGCACTTGTGGGCACAAATTCTGTCAGCTGTTGCTGTGCCTATGGCTTGATGTGTTGCTTGTTGCTTACGGGGCCCATTGGAAGATTGAACCTGCTTCAGTGGTGCTAACTGTCATAGCAAGCACTGAACTGTTGTTGCTGGTACCAGCTGGTCTTCACCCCCTGCCACACATTTTGCTCCTGTTCCTGATTCATAGCCCATTTTCTGTGAGTTTGCTTGCACTGGCTGTGGAGCTGTACCTTAGCAGACATCCACTCACATCACTACTGGCAGATGGGCACTCAGGGGAAAAACAAGCCTTTTATGGATTGCAAGCAAGTGACTGGGACCCAGTGTATCTCTGCCTCTCTCTTGCCTTTGTCTTTGCAAAGAGTGGGTTTGCACCCAAATCAAGAGACTCAGTCTTTACCTCTTCCCTAGAATGCCATGACAGAAATGTTTCCTTATATGGGCCTTGCTGATGGAAGGGCTGCAGAGCCAAAGTCAGGAGTTCAAGTGATTACATTGCATGAGACATTAAAAGATAGGAACAATGGTGTCACCTCATAYTGCTAAAACAAGGGGACAGGAGAGGGGGTATTGCACAGAGCATCCCCAGCTTGTCCAGCGCTCATTGGAGGGRTCTGGTGAAATCTCTGTCCCCAGATGGGAGGACACAGAGAACAGAAGTAGATCCTACAGTTGTGGGGCGCTCTTTTCTCCCCTCCCCTGCATTTGAGTTTCATTCTTCTGGTATTACAGGTAGCCAGTGTGATCAGGGCTCCAAAGCAGTTGACACAGAGGTCCTATGACTTTGGCAAGCTTTGGATAGGGATTTGATATGTCAGGACATGAAGGGAAAAAAGCAGACAGAACCTAAATGTGAGGTTCTGAGAGCACTGGAAGAAATGACTTGCTCTGATGCACTTGGTCTAAATGTGTGCCAGGGCTTTCCGTTTGCCACAGAAAAGGAAAGTATTGGGAGAGGTTGTGAACCAGACTGTAAATCAGGCTGTGGCCACAGCACTGAAGAGAAGCCAGTCTATTCAGGTGCTCTGCTTAGAGATGCAAGGACAACATGGAAGGGCAATAGGTCTAATGGCCATGGGAAGCTTCCTTGTCAAGCTTCTGCCTCCTGGCTCTGTGGATGGCTCTTGTGGGCAATGTTAGTATGATGCTAACTATGTTGCACCTTGGAAGGAGAGCGAGTTTAAAAAATGCCTGGAAAAGAAGTAGGATTTTTCTTTGGAGACTGACAAGGATGATGTAGACCAGTCACATGATCTTCAGTGAGTGAGCAGTAGAGGAAGCAAGTGCAATAAGAGACTAACCTGGTGAAGTTGARACATTTTCAATGACCTGAAAATCAAAGAGCTCACGTAAAATGGAAATGAGGTCATATTAGTAAAAGCATGAACTTGCGGGCAGAAGCAAAYGATGATCAAGAAGGATGAGCTGTCTGAGGCCTCCCCAATTTGGGAAAAAACAGAATATACTTCAGCAGTGACAAATATAAGCCTCTACACTGCAGAACAATCAGTGACAGATATACAGGATGGAGAATTGGTTTGGGGAAAATAAATTGTCAAAAAGCTCTTGGGGGTTCTTGTGAATTATCTGATCAATGTCAGGATCACAAATCTGTGGATTAATAGGAGGATGCATGTAATGGTTGAAGGCAACTGACTTTGAACATGCCAATATTTTCTGGAAGGACAACAAAATGTTGTATAACCAATCCAGATCTCTGATGTGCACAGGAGACAATTTTTTTTCATAGGAGTTTTGCTCAGACCAAATAAGGGATGTGATGGATCTGCTATTTTTGTGTAAGGAAGGACTATAATGGGGTGGCTGATGGCAGCTTTCACTGCAAGGATCACGGCTTGGTGGATTTGAGAGAAGTGAAGAAGATGAATAGCAGAATGACAACCTTGGACTCTAGCAAACTGGACTTTGGCTTGGTAGATGAGATCCCAATGTGGAGCCTGCCCTGGACAGGACAGCTGGTAAATCTTCAAGGACAACATCCTCACAGCACAAGAAAGGTCCAATCTGATCTGCAGGAAGACAAGCAAGGGTGGCAGGAGACCAGCATGGATGAACAAGGAACTCATGACTGAGCTCGAACGCAAAAAATGAAGTGCACAGAAGGTGAAAGCAGTGTTGGGCTACCTAGGAGCATTACAGAGATATTGCTTGAGCATGCAGGGGTGGAGTTACGAACCACTGCTGAGTGGACTGGGTGACATACTGACAAAGGGCATAGAAAAGGCTCAATACTTTCTTTGTCCTAGGCTTCACTGGCAGGGTCTCCCAGATCTTCATGCCTACTGGCAGAGTTTTAGAGAGAGAAGTACACTAGAAGATAGAATCAGAGATCACTTAAAGAAATTGGACATGCACAAGCCTATGGGACCACACAGGATGTATCTGAGGACACTGAGGGAGCTAGCCAATGTCATTGGAAGGCCATTCTCTATCACCTTTGAGAGGTCATTACAACTGGGGAAGGATCCTGACGACTCTAAAAAGGTCACAGATGTCACRCTCATCTTCAASAAGGGCAAGAAGGAGGATCCAGGGAACTACAGGCTGTTCAGTCTCACCTCAGGCCCTGGGATAGCTTTGGAGCAAATCCTGCAAGCCATTAAGGCACAGGAAGGATAAGAAGGTGACTGGGAATCATCAGCACAGCTTTACTAAGGGTAAATATTGCCTGACTAGGYGGATTGCCTTTGACAATGAGATCACTGGCTGTATGGATGAAGGATCAGGGGATGTTATTTTTTTTGACTTTTGCAAGGTTTCTGACACAGTTTCCCATAGGATTCTTGTAGCTAGACTGTGGAGTCAGCAATGCATACCCTTGCTGCAATGAAGGCCAGCTGCATACTGGACTACATTAGTAAAAGTGCAGCCAGCACATTGAGGGAAGTGTTTGTTCATCTCTACTTGGCACTTAGGATTTGACATCCAAAGTACTGTGTCTAAAGACATAGACATACTGGAGTGAATCCAGCAAAAGTTAGTAAGATGGTGGGTGGCTGAAGCACAGGATGCACAAGGAAAGGCTTGGAGAACCGAGTTTGCTCAGTCTGGAGAACAGAAGACAAAGAGGAGATCTTATTGCTGCCTACAACCAGCTAATATGTGGTTCTGCTGAAGACAGAAGCAGACTCTTCTCGGAAGTTTACTTTGAAARGGAAAGAGACAATGGACATAAGTTGCAGCCAGGGAAGTACTGCTGCAAAAACTTTTCCCATTTGAATTGTGCAGGTATCAGAAAGCTGGTGGGAACCTCATGCTTGAAGGGTTTCTTGACTGGATAAGGTGCTGAGTAACTTGTTTAAGCTTTGAAGTTAGTCCTGCTTGTGTAGGGAGTTAGACTGGACCCTTCCAGAGGACTAGTCTGACCCAAATTATTTTAGGTTTCTTTCATCTCTCTGTGCAGGGCTGAATTTTAGTTTAATCCAAACATCCTACTAAAGTCCCTAAAAACCCCAGCATTTATTTTTAATTTTCCTATGTTATAGAGTTTTTTGTATTTAAGTTTTCTACGCCTAAACACTCTAAGACCTTGTGGACAGGTTGTTTGCTTTTGTAACAGATATGGGATAGATAAAAATTATTTCAAAATCCTAAACTGATATGTAAGAGATCTCCTGTTTGGATTTATTGTGTTTACTAACATGTGTTCATGTTTTACGTACAGACTTCTCTGTGTAGGGATAGTGCTTCAGACTTCTTGTGTTGTTCATTAGAGCCAGGTAAAACTTCCTTTAGCTGTATTTTGCAACTTAGAATGCTTTACAATGTTGTTTTTAAACTAGTCTGTGTTTTGATGTTAGATAACAAGGTCTAGGGCACATGGAACTGTCAGCTAATATTTTATTTGTCCCTTAACCAAAAGGCCTAGAAGAAAGCAGAGGAAAACTAAAAAGGCAGATGTGCCCATGTCTATACATTATTGAAAAAGCTGATGCATTGAGAATCTTGCTTAGACATCTGCAAAAATTTTTCTGTAAAGGCTTCTCTGATAATATTACATTCTACAAACCTGTTTCCTCTAGCATAAAAAGAAAGCTGAAAACCACCCATCTCTATTATAGGTTTACATATGTGACCAGTAAGACTTTTTTGCGCCATTTTTTTAATGCAATAGGGCTGTTGATGTGCTTTGAGTAATGTGATTATTGAAGTGAAAAGTGGATGGGAGGCTGATCTGAAAACCTTCTGTGCAGAAAGGATTGTTGCCATCGTAATCTACTTTATAATTTTATACCACCATAATATACTTTATAATTTTTTGGGGCTGTGTTTCTGTGAGCCGTAATAATGTGTCCCTAAAGTTCTGGCAAAATAAGATATCATGCTGAACATTAATAAGCTCAGAGGAAAACAAACTTGCCAGAAAGTGAAGGTTCCCCAATATTATGGACTGCCAGAAATGTAATGGAATTGATTTTGTTTATTTGCAAGTCCTTTGGGTCTGCCACCAAGCAGATACATGTATGTCTGCACAGAGAGGCCACACAGAGCTTTGCCAGACAGGTCAAAGATGTCCCTCCTTATTGGCTCACCTGCTTGTGAGGCTTACCTGCGGATCTGAACCTCTCCTGTCTGATGCAAGAGAGTGGGAAAAGCTCAGACTCCTTCCAGAAAGGTTGTTTTCACCTTGAAAGTGACCTTTGCTTGTGGGAATCATGGTGTCCCTGAATGCCAAACTGATCCTTGAAAGAGAGAGTGTAATCCAGGAAGGGTCATGCAGGCCCTTTGCTTCCAGTCACATGAACTGTACTGGACACAAAAATATTTCTGTTGGTGGGATAGACAATTTGGGACACAGGACTGGACTAATGATGGACCCTTGATGCAATTTCAGRTTTTCTGGTTGGTGAGAGGCAGAACCACATTGGAAAAGGCAGGAAGTAATTACTGGGAGGAACATGTGCACCCAGCAGAAAGCTACCTGGGTGTCTTGAGTTAGTTGCAGTCAATCTTTGTCTTTTTTTGTGTCCCTTGTGTTTGATGCACTGGTTCAGGAGAGGTCTGGAGGGCAGTTGAGTGGGCTGTAGCTGTCCATTGCGTGACCTGAGTAAAGGCTAAAGGACCATTCCTCCACCTTAGCCACACGGAGAGACAGCACTGTGAGTGATGGGATCCATTCCACCCTCTCCTTAACAAGCAAGTGCCATAGCTTCTTTTCATGTTGACCCATGGGCACCCTTGTCTGCATTTCTCCATCATTGTTTGAGCCCTGTGCATGGTGTGCAGGGCCTGAAACTGCGTGTTCTCATAATGTGGGTTTTCCCAGCCTATTCCAGTAATGCTTCTGGCTCTAACAGGCACAGGCAGGACATACCTCACTGTTAGATCAGGCCGCTTTATCCCTGACAAGTCTCAAGGGCTCTGGGATATTCTTTATTCACCAAGACCTGTCACAAGAGAGTAGTGGCTCTTCAAAAGCTTTACTTGTTCAAGTTATACCTGCCAGCTTCATATCTGTGGCACAGCTTTATTTCTATTTTCTTTTAATTTATTTTGCATGGGATGATGAGGAGGTTTACATAGCAGGAATTAGCTAACCAAAACCAAGATTCAGATGAAGGGGTAAGAGAAGAAGAAATTGTGCAGTGAAGTGAAGATAGATGGGGGTGGATGAAGGATTTGAACAAACAGCCAGTCACAACAAGGCAGAGAAAGGCCAGCCAAGCCATGGAACCTGAACTGGAAACTACTTTTACTTGTCTTTTTTCCTTTTGCTGCTTATGTAATTGAACATCTGTGTCCAGAGTGAAATTCACTTCACTGTGTTTCTTAAATGTCTTCAATGTAGTGGCAAAAGGAAACATGAAAATCTGCATATGTAACTTTTCCAAACCAGGAGTTTTTAAAAAGCTAGAGAGAAGAAAAATAGAGATCTGAATGTGAGAGTGGGAGAAGAAGGAAGAGAAGAGGTGGGTTGAAGGAGATGGGAAAGGAAAATAATCYGCTTATTTTAATTGGTTGATTCAATTGGTAAAAAAAAATGCAAGAGAAAACAAAAAGTAAAAGTTAAAAGGCTSTTTTCCTGAGGGCTTGGAACTGCAACAACTGCAGAATTTTTGGTGCAATTGTTTTTCTATTTGTTAACTGGCTTTCTTAATATGCGGCAGCAAAGCACACAGGAAAGGTGAGGAAGAGCCCTGCTATGAAGCTGTGTGCAGGATCAAGTGCTCCTTCTGGGCACCTCTTTAATGTCGATGGAAAATTTGGACTCACCTTCATGTCTACTTCTTCCTTGAGAATTAGCGTCACTTCAGTTGTGTTGCTGAAAGTTGCAGTTTCTTGAACACTTGATGCCAGGAAAATACAGCATTGCTACCAAAACAAGTCATCTARCTCTGTTCTCCTTCCTTCCCCTAGTTTAGGAAATCATCCGTAATAGAACTAGCTATTATTTTTTGGTTCAGGATTAGCCCAAGACTGTTTCTAGGAGGCATGGAGCAGTTACTGCATTTTATCCCTGAAATGGCAGCAATTCAAGATCAGTCCTTCCCACACACAGCAGTGTAAACATGGATGTAGGATGATGTTTTTGAGAGGAGGAGATTGTTGTTTGCCTGTCTCCACAAAGTGCTTGGTCCTTTGCTCTCTCCTACATCTTGACTGTGAAAATTCTAGTAATAAGTTTTAAAAAGTATTTGACTACATCCAAATAACAGTCCTTTGATCCAAATAACAGTCCTTTGATATATTTCTGATCTCCCAGGTTCACTGAGTGTTCTCTCTCTGACAAGTTTTATGTTAGGATGAGACCATCTGTCCATCTCTCCCTACTTCTCTGCTATCCTCCCAGCACAGTGATGAGCAAACTGGAGATGCAGACTGGGAGAGTGCCATGGTGCATTAGGGATGTCCATGAGCTGGACAGTGGGAGAATTAGGACCATAGGATATGCCTTGCAGGCTGGAAGTAAGCCGTTGTCTCTAGGGTTAACCGAGGCTGCTGGATAAGGAAGGGAGACAACACCTGAAAGAATCCAATCTCTCCCCAAGCAAAGGAAATGCTGTCATCAGGAACAAGAGAAAACTCCTGTTTACTTTGTAGATTGCTTTGCTGTTCTTAGGATTACTGTCAATTTGGTTTACATTTTCCGTATGTATCACCAATCAGTTTTAAGAATTAGGTCTTGTAAGGTATACGTGATGCTGGTGGGTTGGCCATTCCCCTCTGTTTCTAGGTTGTTGTCTTTAATGTGATGTTAGTCATTCCCGTCAAACGTAGTGCTTTATTCCTTGTGAAGAATATGTTTCCCGTGTCTGCTGCTGGGTCTTGTCTTCTGTATTTTTTTATTACTGAACAATTTGAAGAGAAATAAACCAAAAATAAACAGTCATCTGATTGCCACAGTCAATTTGTGATGATAGCCATAAATGAATGAGAAGTTACTTAATATTGTTAAAGGCAGTACTTTTGCAGCTTGACATTTCTGCCCTATTATTTTTTGCATAATAGAAATTGCGATGTTCAATAAAGGAGCATGATTGAGTTTGTATAGAGAAAGAAGTCTCATTAGTCTCCGTGATTTGGACACCAATATGCCTGTCTAGAGCATGGTTTGTTTCCTTTCTTGGAGTTTTGATATTAAATGAAGTTAGCAGTAATTCAAAGTGAGTAACATTCATTGTATAATACACAGTGGAGGGCACTGCTGCGTCCCAACCTTTTCCCAGCAGTTGGTACACCATACAGTCAATAGCTAAGTTACAAATCCGAGAAAATTGTTTCAACGTGTTGACCAAATGTCATAATTGTTTCTGTTTAATTCCATGTGAGGGTCAGAAGATTTTCCAAGGAGTCTTCCTGCCATAGACCTGATTCTCTTTAGTACTTTTCAGCTATAACTGAAACTTTGCATCTGTTCCTTAGATTGTCATATACTCCTCTGTAAACATAAGATCTGACCTTGGACACTGAATGCATAAGTAGCTATGGCTGATTTCTCTTGTGTCTCAGACTCAAGAAAGGTGATGACAATGGATAAAATGCTGTCAGGTGCATCAGGACAAGATACTGCAGTGTAAAGTAAGCCATTCAATTTCCTGGAGTCCAGTTGGAGGCCTGTGGCTACTGGCGTCCCCCAGGGCTCAGTACTGGGTCCCATCCTGTTCAACTTCTTCATCAATGACCTGGATGAGGGGACAGAGTGCACTCTCAGCAAGTTTGCTGATGATACCAAGCTGGGAGGAGTGGCTGATACACCTAAAGGCTGTGCTGCCATTCAAAGAGACCTGGACAAGCTGGAGAGTTGGGTGGAGAGGAACCTCCTGAGGTTCAACAAGGGCAAGTGCAGAGTCCTGCACCTARGGARMAAYARCCCYAGRYASCARTASARGCTGGGGGCTGACCTTCTGGAGAGCAGCTCTGCAGAGAAGGACCTGGGAGTGCTTGTTGACCATGTGCTCAAYTGACCATGAGCCAGCAATGTGCCCTTGTGGCCAAGAAGGCCAATGGTTTCCACGGGTGCATTAGGAACAGTGTTGCCAGCAGGTTGAAGGAGATGATCCTGCCCCTCTCCTCAGCTCTGCTGAGGCCACATCTCGAGTACTGCATCCGGTTCTGGGCTCCCCGGTACAAGAGAGACATGGAGCTACTGGAGAGAGTCCAGCGTAGGGCTATGAGGATGATCAGAGGACTAGAGCATCTGCCCTATGAGGAACGACTGTGAGAGCTGGGTCTGCTTAGCCTGTGGAAGAGAAGACTGAGGGGGGATCTTATCAATGTGTTTAAGTACCTGAAGGGAGGGTGTCAAAGGGATGGGGACAAACTCTTTTCAGTTGTCCCACGTGACAGGACCAGAGCCAATGGGCAAAAATTGAACCACAGGAAGTTCCGCCTAAATGTGAGGAGGATTTTTTTCCCTGTGAGGGTGACAGAGCACTGGAACCAGTTGCCCAGACRGGTTGTGGAGTCTCCTTCTCTGGAGATATTCAAAGCCCGCCTGGATGCAACCCTGTCTAACATGCTGTAGGTGACCCTGCTTGAGCAGGGGCGTTGGACTAGATGATCTCCAGAGGTCCCTTCCAACCTTACTGATTCCATGATTCTATGATTCCTGTTTCTTCTGGTTTCCTACCATTGAAATTCCACCAATGTAACTCCCCTTACATATCAGTGCATAGGTGTAAATGAGATTGCTGTCACTGGGGTTAGGTAGTTTGCAGTGCTCAATGCCAGGCCTGGTGGATGGAACTGTGTTTGCTGAGCCACTGTGGGTAACAGAACAATTCCAACATTTTGTCAAAAGAAAGACAAGGCATGGATTGACCTAGCTGACAGAAACAACAGTTCTGGAAAGAACATGAGTTAGGATTGTCATGCTAATACAGTTCTGTGTCCTCTCTAACAGTGTTGGATGCTGTAGAAAAGTCCCTAATTCCTTTCTTTCTGCGCTTAGAAGGCTTGATTACTGCTCTACATTAAGGCTATGAAAAAGCCCAGCTTTACATACTGCAATAGAAAACAATTTCCTTGCTCTCTCAGGACAATGTGCAAGGCATAGTTCAGGATTGGAGGAGAGGGATTTTGGGGATGAGATTTTTTACAAAGAAATAAGTACATAGTGTACACGCATGCATGGCTACTGGACATCTATGCGTGTGTATGTGTGTTTACCTGTCTGAAGTCAAATATACATGCAGAAACATCTACAGAGTACAGAAATGCAGAGCAGCCTATGTAGAATCTTGTATTGATTCTGCAGAGGCTTATTCCTGATGTACATTTGAAATAGTGCGGAATGAAAGTTAAGAATAATTATGAGAATGTTAATCTATAAAAGTAGACTATGCCTGACAGTATCTTACCCACCAGTAGGACAACTAATATATCTAAGTATGGTACTTGAGAGTAATATTATTATAATTTAGAAGACAAATGACAGTCAGCCTTTGAGCATATAGAAGAAGCTTATCTGCAGAATAAAGAGGGAGAAGAGATGATGATTTGGAAGCACTTGTCAAGAAAGAGAATTTTATACAAAATCCCATGGGTGGGTTAAAGTGCAGATACCCTCTCATGGTGGGATGCAATGAAGGAGAGATGTCAGACATCATACTAATAAGTCTGACTTAAATGGACTTACTATCATGAATAGTTTGTGGCACTGGAAGCCAAAAAGGGAGGATAAAAATCCTCCTCCAGGTTGGAATTCAGCACAGCGCAGTCTGACTTTTGCCACTGTGTCTGCTAATCAAGAAATCAGTGCTTTGTTTTTCCCCTCAGGCTGTTCCGCRAAGCGCCTGAGCTCCTATTAATCACTTCTGGAGGGAATGAGACAGCATCTGCTGCTTGGGAGCAATGCTCTCCACAGGTAGCTAATGCAGTGCACTCTCTCCATCCTTGTTGTGAAGCAAATTAACCTAACTGAAAACCAGAAGAAGGCTGATCTCTGAGAACTCTCAGAGATGCACTTAGTCCTAATTCCTACAGAACAACCAGCACTGTGGAGCATTTCAAGACCTCCATGGCACTGGCATGAGGGAATTGGCAAGCCCATTGTGCAGGAAGCAGACACAGCAGGAGCTATCTCCACTAGCATCCGCTGTTTGAAGGACAGAGAGTGCTTTAGCTGGAGCCATTCTGGTATAGAGTGGTGTCTGCATCCTTACATCCACACCTACTGTCCACAAAAGAAAGTGCCAAGCCTAAGCGGGCACTGCTGCTTTAAAAGGATCTTGAGTTTACTGAAATACTTTGAAACATGGCTGGACAGACCCTGTGCCTCCCCTCTTTCATCCAAAGCCCAAGAAATCTCCCAGCAGAATACTTTTGAGAATACTGGTGCCACTGCAGAAGAGCAAGCTGGCATTCCCAGAGAAATCAGAACAAGTCTTTAACTCCTTAGCTCCTTGCAAGCCTGCCTCCTCCACACCATGTCACTGCATATCACCTTTCAAAGTAGTGGCTCTTCCTCCTCTGGATATAAGAAGCAGGGGTAGAGATGGAGGCAAGGTAGATTTCAGACTGATTTGTGGCTTTGACTGCATTCCTAGAACACCCCAATTTCAGACTAATGATTGAAGGCTGTAAGTGCTGGTAGGACAGCCAGCCTTCCACTGCATGAAAGCAGTGTGGCATTTACCTAGCAGAGAAGGAATGAAGATGAGCAGATGGTGAGGTAGACTGAAAACTGTATCATAGAATCACAGAATCAGTAAGGTTGGAAGGGACCTCTGGAGATCACCTAGTCCAACGCCCCTGCTCAAGCAGGGTCACCTACAGCATGTTAGACAGGGTTGCATCCAGGCGGGCTTTGAATATCTCCAGAGAAGGAGACTCCACAACCYGTCTGGGCAACTGGTTCCAGTGCTCTGTCACCCTCACAGGGAAAAAAATCCTCCTCACATTTAGGCGGAACTTCCTGTGGTTCAATTTTTGCCCATTGGCTCTGGTCCTGTCACGTGGGACAACTGAAAAGAGTTTGTCCCCATCCCTTTGACACACTGAATGGCAGAGCTCAGAGGGATGTGATCAATGTAACCCAGGGGTCAATACTGGGTCCGATCTTGTTCAACTTATTCATCAACRACCTGGATGAGGGGACAGAGTGCACTCTCAGCAATGCTACATGCATTTGCTGATACAGAACTGGGAGGAGTGGCTGATACACCTAAGGGCTGTGCTGCCATTCAAAGAGACCTGGACAGGCTGGAGAGTTGGGTGGAGAGGAACCTCCTGAGGTTCAGCAAGGGCAAGTGCAGAGTCCTGCACCTAGGGAAAAATAACCCTAGGCACCAGTACAAGCTGGGGGCCGACCTTCTGGAGAGCAGCTCTGCAGAGAAAGACCTAGGAGTGCTGGTGGATGACAGATTGACTGTGAGCCAGCAATGTGCCCTTGTGGCCAAGAAGGCCAATGGTATCCTGGGGTGCATTAGGAACAGTGTTGCCAGCAGGTCGAGGGAGGTGATCCTGCCCCTCTACACAGCCCTGGTGATGCCAGATGTTGAGTTCTGTGTCCAGTTCTGGGCTCCCCAGTACGAGAGAGACATGGAGCTAGTTTAGTGAGCTCAGCAGAGGGCTACTAAGATGACTAAGGGACCAGAGCATCTCTCATACGACGAAAGGCTGTGAGAGCTGGGCCTATTTAGCCTGGAGAAGAGAAGGCAGAGGGGGCTCTTATTAATGTGTATAAGATTCTGAAGAGAGAATGTAAAGAGGATGTGGCAGACTCTTTTCAGTGGTGCACAGGCATCAGACCAGCATGTGTTCTGTTAATAGGATAGCCTGGAAGTTCTCAGTCAGGTCTTGAGCAGTAATAGATCACAGGATATATTTGGTATGATGATCTGAAAACATAAATATGGTTTTGTGTTGCTGGAGAGTAGGAAAGAGACATTAATCCTTTGATACCTTAGGATTTAACCTGAAACTGCTGAGGTCAGCTGCCAGAGCTATTGTGAGGTATCTTTCTGTCCAGAAGAAGAGCTTTCATTCTCCAGAATGTCTCTGCTTTTTCCAACCTCCTTGGCCAGTCCCAGATATTGCCATCCCATGCAAAGCCTGCCTCTCATTGTTTGCATTCCTATGGCTGTGGCAGCACTGTCATCCCGTGTGTTCCAAATTGTGGCTCATGCTTCCAGAAATCCCAACATTGATGGAAAAAACAATGAGACTGAAAACATAATACTGTAGGGTGCTTGCTTCACTGGCTTCGTTTCAGAGGAGTTGCACATCTTCATCCATGAGGGCTGGACAAATGAAAAAAATGACATCTGAGAGGGCCTACAAACTATCTCCACATTGTCCTGTTAGACAATGCTTCCGGGTCCCTCAGGGCCAAACTTTTAGTCAAGCATGCTGTTCATCCCTTTCAGGGTGTCCTGACAGTGCCTTGCTGACGTGCAGGGGAAACCTCAAAGGTACCAGCCCTCATAATGGCATCCAGAGCAGCTCTGCAAGTCATCCAGCTACCCAGAGAGCCTCTGCCTGGAATACTCTGCATCAGCCAAAACTCCCACGAGGCAGTTTGGCCTGGTTCTCCTCCCCTACAACGCGACTGAAGACCTCTGTGCCCTCATTCTTAGTATACAGCAGGCAGTGCCTACAAACCATGCCACCATCAGGTCCTGGCAACCCTTTGTGTGTCAGAGGGGGGCCACCAGCTGAGTGGAGATTAGCAGCACAGTCTATCACACAGAGCTGCAACTCTGCCATGGTGACTTTCACATCCCAGTTCCATTTATCCAGCCAAGAAGTTCAACTCACAGGCTGCTGTCTGAGGCTCTCTGACTACCAGGCCTCTTCTAGCCAGCTGCAAGCTTACTGGGATGGAGGGAGGGCAGGAGGTGGGAGGCAGATTTAAATTTCTCTCTTACCTCTTAGTTGCATTCCCAAAAGCACACTCTACTTGGGAATGTAGCTTCCCACAGTCCATGTGCCATTTGCTTGATGGCATCAGCTACAGAGGTCAGAGACTGCATGTAAGCCTGGTATGCCTTTCCAGCCCACCAGAGCTGCCTTCCAGATCAGCAGGGAGCAAGCCTTGTCCTCACAGACTCACAGATTAAGGCTGAATCCAGGGGAGCCCTGTCTCCAGTGAAAAGAGCTCATAATGCCTCAAGGACATCTGGATGCTATTGAAAGGGCTATGATAACATTTGGCATCCATGAAGATCATCCAGAAGGCTATCCAGTGTTTTATTTCACTTCCAAAGCTTAGTCCAGGAGGCAGGAGAAAAACAGCCTCCTCAGTCCTTGCTGGTGGAGGATAGGGAACAAGACCTTTCCTCCTCATAGCTGTCATGGGCTTGCTGTAGTCATCTCACACTTCTGTTGGTTGGCCAGCAATGATCTACGTAGTTCAGGCTGACTGCTGGAGCTGAAGCCCATGGGACTGTGTAGTCCAGGCTGGTGGTGTTACCTATGGGAATGGACCAGCAGGCTTACACTCAGTTACCTCATAACTGGCAAAGGGCTAAGCTGTCTGAAAAAAAGATATTCAGCCTGGCACTGGTAAAGGACAAAAGAACTGCTAAGCAGAGAGATGTAGGGGTGTAGGGCTGCTTTTGTTTCTATTTTTGTTAATTATTGAATTTAGTGTTTTGCAGGATGGGAAGCCATGTGTACATTGTATTACAGATGTGATGAAAGGCGCTTTAATGAGCACTTGCCAGAGGGTTTGTACTCTGAATTTATGGCTTTCAACGGTAGAGGATAAGATGCCAGGTTCTGCTCCCAGCACCTCTGCAGATCCATATACACTCACTGTTTCTTTGGTGCCTTTACAGGTCAGGCCAGAACATTCTCTGTGTTTAGGCTCCCCCTTTCCTGTCAGTATTCTTGTTGGAGCCACAGCCAAGAGAGTGCTTCAGGGTGCTTTTGTTTGGAATGGCTCTGAGAGGCCCCAGGAATGCAGGGGCAGCAGTTCTCATCCCTACTCTGTGACAAGCTTGCATGCAGTTAAGCAAGGAGACTGATCTGTGCAGAAGTACCATGAGGAAGAGCTCTGAGCCTGCTGAGAGCTGGCTCTGCAGGGTAGGAAAGAGGATGTTGGCTTGCACATTGCACAGGATCT
Source organism: Rhea americana (assembly GCF_003343005.1). NCBI lineage: Eukaryota > Metazoa > Chordata > Aves > Rheiformes > Rheidae > Rhea > Rhea americana. Next base: position 791,209 of record NW_028186381.1, read on the forward strand.
GTGCCTGATAGCTCTATTCTCTCTGGGGCAGACAGTCCCTGGACTGCCATAAGACAGGCACTGGCTTTCGGGGTGACTGTTTTGCTAGTACTTCCCCGATGAGGCTGTGGCAGCCTGCAGGCCCTTGACAACAGTAGAGTTTCACACTGAATGGCAGTCAAGTACTTCTGCACTTTTTCGCGAGTCTGCTTTCTGRACTTGATGCCTTTTTGAGAGGCCTGGTCCTCTCTTAGTCCCTCCTTTCCTGGAAGTGCTTCTCCTCTGTGATTTATCCTTGGCATGGACAGTGTCCCTCTGGAGGGCATGCAGGCATGTGCCTGAAGACACAAAAGAGGTAGAAGGCAGGGTGGAACTGGGCTTGGGATTATGGACATGAGGGGGTAATGATCAGGACATGCATAGGCCGAGGGGCACAGAGCTCAGCTGGGCTGTGCTGGACTCTGGCAGAGAGAAAACTAGCGGGGCTATTGGGCATTGGTCGATCTGTGAGACAGGAGCAGGAAATTCCACACTGGCTGAAGGTTGCCTGCACACTTTGAAGGATCTTTGCCCAGCCCCACAGTGGAGTTTTCTTCAGCTTTTTGAAGAAATGGCATTGCTCTTGGGAGGAAAGGTGCAACATCATCTGTGCCTGCATCAATCCTGTCCCTGTCCTAGGCATTGCAGGCTATTCTTGGCTTAGACACTCTCAGATCTTCTCTCCCCTCTTCGTCCAGATCCAGAAATGATGGGTACAAGCCCTGGAAAACTGGCCATGCTAGTCACCTAGCAGTCTGTGAACTCAGCATCACTGCTTCCTCTGTATTCAGTACCATGGAGAATATCTGTAATGCTGTTAGCCAGTTGGTCTGTCCCGTGGTCATTGCTATCTGAGACATGCGTGTCAACAGCACAGCGAGTTGTGCCCAGGTTGACTGAGACTGTACAGGGAACAGGCAGGTTTGATGAGGGTTGCAATTCACATAATCCCAAGAGCTACTGGCTGTATCCCACAGTCTCTCCAGGTATGGCAGCATGTCTATGCACATAGGAAGTATGCATAACATCCATAAGTTTTAAAAATCCCATGTATCAGCTCGGACAACTTGGGACCCAATTCTTGCCACGTCGACCATGTGGCACCCTGTTTTCGTTGTCCACAGTACTGCTCAGCTCCTGCTATCATAATATAGTGTGACTTTCCCCTCATGGCCCAGTGCCCACAGAGAGCTCAGAGCACCAGCCATCTGGGCCAACTGTCTGTCAAGTGCTCCTCTGTGTGGTGTGAGTGCTCTTGGCTGCAGTGCAGGGGATTTCAGACAGTGTTGCAATGTTATGTGACATGTAGTGATGCTCATCTTATGAATGTCACTGGGACTTTTGAGTGGGCTTTAAGGTAATTTTGGGGTGTCTTGTAATGTGGAATTTCCTTATGGCCTTATGATTTATGCTGGAGGTATGTAATCCCACTTCTGAAGGAACATTTTATTTCTGCAATTCAAACCACATATGAATCTTTCCCATTCAGCTGCAGATAAGCAGCCCTGAGGAAATAGAACAAAATGGCTCAGTATTTTTAAAGGACCAAGCATGAGAGTTGATTTTGAACATATGTAGGATGTTAGAACTCTGGATCAGGATCCAAATATTGTAACAGGACTTACTTTTCATAACCTCCACCTGGGCTGCAGAGCAGAGCTTTGAATTCTGTTACTAAMTTTGAGGTGTCCTTCGTCTTCTGTAATCTTAAGTTCTCGTTCTGCTTATTTCCTGCTGATCTCTCAAGTTTTTCTTTCTTTGTGCCTGAGATAAGACTATAGGGGGCATGTGCAGAGAAGGGAAGCAGAGGTATGTTGTGGTTTGGGAGTCTGTTTTGTATGGGGGACCCTGTTATACGGTGTCCCTGAACTGCCATGCAGCAGCGGCTGTTCTGTGCACGGAACCGTACATAGGATGCAGCAGAGCAGCAAATCAGAGGATGCAAGCAGGTGGATCTGGCCCATGGGGTCTAGAGAGGGATAGTGACAGTGTAATCATCATCGTGCTCTTCTGCAGAAGCAGCATTGCCCTCAGGGTCTCATCCTTCATTCCCTGTATATGCTGAGTTTAATGAGGGGCCCAGTTCTTCAGTCCTCACTGAAGGAATGCAGATAGCATCTGAGGCATGGTAGCTCTATTTTGACTGGGAGAAGCAGGTAGTCAGCTGCTGAAAGAACCAAAGAGGAGCTTTTCACACACAAGAGGACAGAAGCCAGACGCTGGTCAGCAATAGGGCTCATTTATTGTCTCACAAGAATGAATGACATATAGCTGCAGTAATGTCAGCAGAACTGAAGCTTTGCCCAGGGCCTGAGCTCTGACTGCAGGGACTCCCTGCTGCATTGATGACAGTGGGAGAGACTGTGGTAGAGTAGATGGATTTGGGAGATCCCTGAGCTGCAGGGAGTGAATTTGGGGCTCTCTCCAGTGGCCTGTGTCCTCCTGATGCCATCGGCACACATGGCTGGCCTCTATTCCCTCCTGCATGAGCTGCCCTCAAAATATGGGATGGCAAACACAGTCCCCAAGCTGACTATTCTGCATGGGGAACGTGTAACCAAAAACTGAAAACCTCTTCTAGGAGTGAAGTTTGGGGACAGTGAGTGATCCAAGTCTTGTTTTCATTATACTTGTCCAGAAGCCAGGTGGTACAGGCAGAAGTGCCCTGTGGTGTGTTCCAGTGTGCAAAACCACCCCTTGAAGGGAATGAACAAGGTGGGAGAGAGTTCTGTGTTCCCTTGGGGGCACTGGCCAGGAGTTGCTGCATTATCTCAGCAAGACATGTAGAGTCATTTCTCTAAGGGATGTTTCGGATTTGACTGCCTTAGGGTTAGAGATCCTCTTGTTAGACACTGTGGACTGGACTGAAAGAGGGGCTGAGCATTCCGCTTCTGACATCAGCTGAAAGTGTGGGTCCTGCCTAACTCATGTGGCTCCTGGTGGGCAAACAAGAGCCTCCCAAAATGGAGGCATTCCAAACCTCAGGTGCACACATGAATATGCTGCTTTTTAATCCACTTCCTTTGCTCTTCCTGTCAATGGCATGGGTCAGACACAAGCCTATTTCTTGGGGTCAGTGGGGCCAGCAGAGGGCTCCAAGGGGCAAGGCCTGAGGCATTGGCATTGCGGCAGGCCATTTCCACCAATTTCTGCTAGAGAGCAGTGGCTTTTGCTTGCTAAGATGTCTCTCCGTTGATAAGACATGCTTGGCTTTGCTGCAGGCTTCTGCTTTCAGCTCAGGGCTCTTCTCAGCTTGTGATGCTACAGGATTATTAGGAGCAGGGCCTCCCTAATGCATTTCCTGAGCTGATGGGGCTCTCTCCCATGCAATCACTAGCAGAGGAAGCACTCACATKGGAGGTTTATTTCCTGCCATGGCCTGCTCTGAGTAGCTGGAGCTCAGTTAGAGCCCTTCCAGGCGAGTGGCAGCTGGCAGTGTGGTGCCTGTTGCCAAGGCTTATATGATGGGGGATGAGGGTGGATGGGTTGTGTTGGTGCTTTACATGAAGCAGCCTGCTGTCACCTTGCTGGYCACCGAGAATTGGGGCTGGCCATCTGTGTGTGGTGTGGGGCTGTTCTGCACGGCTACTCAGAGGAGGTTTATAAGTGAGATGTGTAGGGTGGTGTGGGCGGGGAGGAGAAGAAGGCTATCCGGAGGCTGCTGCTGGCTGGATCTCGGCTTTCTGAAGTGATCAGAACCTCATTGTCATTGAGACAGGGGCAATGCTCAGAGTAGCTCCTCTCCTTCCCCCTGGTGCCCACCCTTTGCTGGCAGGGAATGAGTGTCATGGAGGGAAAGCTGTAGCTGTCAAGTACAGGGTGCACTACTAGGGAGTCAGACGTCTCGAAAATGTGGTCGATGTCAGAGAAGCTCACGAGAGCCTGGGTGGAGTCATAGGAGCTTTTCTCCATGTCGTCAACCCTACAGGACTGGGGGTAGCTTCCCTTGTCCTGGCCCTTCTGCCTCAGCAGGCGGAGATCGTCTTTGAAGCGGGGGTTGAACAACAGGTAGAGCAGGGGGTTCAGGCAGGCAGGCAAGGGCAGGACCACAAGGAGGATGGATTTGATGACCTCTGGGGTGATGAGGAAGAGGTTGAGCATGGAGGAGAAGGTGAGGAAGGCCACTGGACAGTAGAGGAGGCAGTTGGTGAAGATCAGCCAGGCCACATGCTTAACCATGGCACAGTCCCAGACAGCACTGAACTCGCCTTTCAGCAGGTTGCAGTAGAGTCGGATGTAGGTGCCTGTGATAGTCAGGAAGCAGAGCATGTTTGTCATCACTAAGGCTACAGTGAAGCCTAGGGTGGCAGGTTTCCCATCTGGGATGGGATACGGGAGGCAGAGAGGAGATGCTCCATATTCTCCRATGGAGAAGAGAGGCAGAGCTGCAGCAACAGAGGACAGCAACAGGCAGCAAAGGGCAGCAGCCTTGACCTTGCCTAATGAGGGTAACTTCCCATACCCCCGCACACAGGAGACTGAAATGCTGCACTGCACAGCAGCCAGAGTCAGCAGAAAGATGGCAGCCTCCGAGGCAAACACAGACAGGAACCCTGTCACCCTGCAGCCTACGCCAGTCTCCCACCTGGCACCATAATTAGCAAACTGGCCGTAGGTCAGGGAATCGACAAAAGCCAGCATACTGCAGTAAATGCCAGTCAACATATTGGCTCCAGCTATGGAGCCAATGATAAATTTGACTGGGGAGAGGTAACTGGGAGAGGCAAAGACAGCCAAAATGACCAGCCCATTGCAGAGCACTGAGACCAGAACAATGACCCAGACTCCCAGGCGGATGATCCAGCTCTCGAACAAGTGATCACAAGGCTTGAGGGGACCTGAAGGAAAACAAAGCCCAAAGTTATACCCAGAATATCCTGCTCTGCTCTAGTGCTGCTGTTTGGAGCAGTGGCTAGGTCCCAGCCCACCAACTCCGTGCTTATTGAATGTCAAGGGCTGGAAAGAGGTATACAACATTGTCTGCCCTCTTCTGCAGCAGGATCTGCATGTAACATTTAATGCCACCTTTTGGCTCTGTCCCATCCCCCCTTGTGCTCATCCCTGCACTGGAGTGCACACTAGCATGCAGACTAGAGCCTGATGTCAGAACTTGTCTCGGACAGGCATGCAGTGTAGGAAGAGAGCATGTGAGATGAGAAAGGCCAAACTTATGAGGGCTCCTAAAATGTAAAATGGTCAAATCTCAACATTGCCACTTCTCCTTTGTGTGGAGAAGAATGCTGCAGTGGTGCTGTGTTGTGTGGAGAAGGAGTGGGAGAGGTGAGATGTCCTCCTCATTTGTCCCCCCCTTGGCCAGAGCCCACCCATTAAGGCTTGTGATCTGCACATCTGAGAGACACTGCAGGAGGGGCTGTGGGAGCCTCTGGATTTAGAGAAGCTCAGAGGATCTCAGATGTGTTTGAAGGAAAGATTTTGCCTGGCTGCTTACCAGGGCTGGGCGTGCACTGTATAGTGGGATGCAGCTTTGATTCCTCAAGATCCAACTGGATGTCATCTGCATCTAGGTCATCTGGGGAGAAAACAAGAGAAAAATGGTGCTCAGAGGAGAATGAGCAGAGCCATCAGGTTTCCTCACTGCCTGTTTCCTTTGACAAAGACCTTCCCAGCCAGTTCCCASCCCACAAGTTCTAAGTAGCTTCTGTGTCCAGTTTGTCCCCTGCAGTCACTACTATGGAAGGAGAAGTCACGGAGCTGTCTTGTAAATGCTGATGCATTGCAGTATGGTCAGTCACTCTGTTTTAAGAAAGTTCCTCCCAGTATTTGAATTATTAGAGCCCCAGAGTTGTGTGACTGCTGATCCCTCCTTCGAGCTTGCTTTGTTACAAAAAGAAATACTCTGGCCTATGTGGTTACAGAAAACAAAGCCTTTAAATGCATCCTGTAGATGGAAGCTCTCTGGGAAGGACGTGTCCAATGTTAGCTCATCAACAAGGACTTTGGAGCTTTGTTCTAAGAGAGCTCTTAACCTCTGCTTCAGTAAAAATTCTTCATCAGCAGCCAGCACCACCACCAAATGACTCAGAAGCAAAAAGACAACCTCCGCCCCCAGCATTTACTGGTTTATTTTATATCTTATGATTTTTAGGGACTGTGATGCCTTTTTTTTTAACCCTGGAGGTTCCCAGTCCTGGTTTTGCTCAGTGACAGACTGATCCTCCATGCAAGCAGGTTCTGGATCCTTGTGATCTATGCAATTGTGAACCAGACTGCACCACGCTCACAGCCCAGCCTCTGGCAGCTGCACTCTGAGCCAGGCTTGGGCTCTCTGCAGGGGGAGACAGAGACTCTTTGGCTGGGGGAGAAGCTGCTGGAAGAGAATGGGGCCAAGACCTCAGCTGTATTTTCCATGTGTTTTCCGTCTGTGGGCCAAATGGTGGAGGTCATCACCAAAGCAAATGGCATCCTCTTAGTCTAATCCAAGACATGCTTTTCTGCTTTGTTCCCTGTTGCCCTTCTCAAACCACTGCTGATTCACAGCGCTGGGAATGGCACAGTGAGGACAGGTGCTGTGCTGCTGCACCATCCCTACCCATGCCACCAGCATGGCATTCTGCTCCCACGGGGGAACTCTGGAGATTTTTCTGCAGGTGAAAGGAAGGAGAGAGGCTGTGTTTTCTGCTTGCTACAGCTTGATAGCCGGAGAGCTTAGACCAGATCTGTGGCTGTGGAATGAACTCTCCCTCGGATGATGAGGATGGATGTGGGTACCCTGGTGCACAGCAATGAGTGTGCACAGTCTGTGACAGCCCCAAACACTCTGGCCAGAAAAGCAAGTTTTTATGGTGTTAAGGTGCTGAAGATGTGACTAACTCCAGCATGATTTACATGCCTAGTAGACTTAGAAATGGTCCCTCTCATGAGGCTTGCTTTGTACCTATGTTTGAGAATAAGACTGGGATTATTTGATTAAAGAATGATGACAAATAATGTGCTATCTTTACTGCCTCCTGACAAGCGTTGTGGCTTTCTCAACTTCAGTGAGCTTTGGAAAAAAATGTCATTTTTAAAAACTGTCTGTATAAAAGTTGAAATATTGCTGCTGCTCTGGAGTCTGGCAAGAAAACACTAACAGTGGGATGGAAAAATATTTCCTTTCTGTATTTTATAGTCTCATAAATCTCTAGTGTATTTTCCCTCCACAGTACAGAAGTTGTGATGTATAGTCACAGTACTCAAATCAATGCAGAGATTTACACTTTCTGTGCCCCCTGCCACCCAACCCCTGGTAAAGTTAAAATGCAATCTGCCCCCATTTCTTTTCTCTTCAACGGGCCAGAATGCACAAAGGCTGGTTTTAGGTATAAGTTAAATATTTGCATGAGGTGAAGGCAGTGATCTTTTGTTTTGCCTGGGCTAACAAGCTGGCTGCGAATTGTAGAACAGTCCTTGGCCAGCACAGCAGGATTCAAAGCAGAAAATTTCCTTTGCTGGAAATTGGTACTTCTCTCAGCTGGGGAACTGTAGAGAAATGAAAACTTCTATTTTATTCTAGTAAGGCAGACTGCATTGTTTTTGAGTTAGACTCTATTTGTTAGAATTCTGTTAAGACACCTCCACTTTCTGAGGCCTCGTGGGGGGGAAAAAAAAGAAAGAAAAAACGCTTAACCCGTTCAGTGACAAATGGTCTCCATCAAGCTGCATGAATGCCAATGTGGGAGGAAGAGGAGGAGAACTGCTGGAGAAGAGAAAGAGAATGAAAAATGTGGGACTGGATGCTTCTTCCCCTTCTGTATCATCTGCCTCATACAAGGCCGACCCTATTCGGGGGTTTACCCGTTTCCTCTTTCCCTCAGAGTTAGGACATGGGCTGCTGCCCAGCAACGAGCAGTGCTGCTTTTCTCCTGTCAGCTGTCAGCCTGTGGGCAAGAGAAGAGGCCATGGTGTTATCTGGTGCCATAGGGTCCAGCTTGTGATGGCCCTGTATGCATATCCTATCCTATGGGTCTGGCTGCCTGGGCTAAGGGCCATTGCTGACAGCATAGCTCTCTGGCCTTGAATCAAGGAGCTATGAGATGCCTTAGCATGAACCAGCTCCCCCTTCACTTGAGAGCTGTTTTTAAGCTCTTGCATTTGGTCCCGGCCTAAGCTATGTTGCAGGTACAAGTGTGCCCGGTCTTGTGCCTTCCTGATCCTGACCCTGACTTACAGACTTGGCTTGTTGGCCTGACCAACAGACCTGCTTCTTTTCTGTGTACTTGCCTGGTGATATGAACTGTTGGCTGAGCTTGATTAGTGTTGCCACACCTGCTCTGTTCATCTTGCTCCGATACAGTGGGACTGTGACTGTTGGTGAGGATACTAACCTTCCTGCCTTACTATCATTTGTCCCTTCTGAGACATAGCCACTTTTTATGCTCCCTGGTGCTTAAACTGGATCCCTTAAACCTTAATCTGTCAGACCTTTACTGGTCACCAGGTTGAATGCTGCTATTTTAGCTCAGTTCAGAATTTTAGATTTAAGATGTTTTACTGAAATGTTAAATTCCTGGTTTATAAACAGATATTACTTTCAAAGAATTGTTTTTATTTTTGTGGCCAAACTATTAGATTCTGACAATGAAAAGAATTCTTAACAAATGTCAGCACCAAGGAAGGCAGGGGAATCTGAGTATCATTTCAAGCAGTGGGCATCTAAGCCCTGAGAGTTTGATTTGTCTGAAGACATAAATCCAGCTAGTTTACTCATCTCAGTTCCTACATGTGGTGTATCTGTTCCATCTCTGTTTAGATAAAAAGCCAAGATATAGTAATATCAACCTAACTTGTAAGTACTATGTAATGAGACCAGAATTTGATTTTGCCTCTAAGGGAAACTAATGTCTCCCTTCTTTGATAGTGGTAGTACTGTAGCAGCACTTGAAGGCCTTCAGAGGAGCTCCTGGGCAGTAGATCTTCAAGTATTTCTGTGCAGTACTGAATGATGGCATTTCACAAGAGACTGCTGTCCATCAGGTAGAAGAATAGAATTTTCTCTGTACATCACAGTGATGAATCGCCAAAACATTCCCCTGAGTCTAATAAAGTGGCTTGTACTATGTGTTCTTACACACAGCTTTCCCAGATCTCTGTCATGTGTATGTTCTCTGTAAAATTTTAGCAAAATAACCTTATGGCTGATGAAACAGGAGCTCATATGTTAGTATTCATGATGTTTTAATAAGGTTGTAAATTGGAGAAAACAGCTCATAACCTACATTCAGAAATGCTCAGCTAATTTTGTTATACCACAGACGTGCTCATAAAAAGGTGTGACAGAATACAATGAATGACCTATTTCCCCCCATATCACCTGGGTTTCAGCACTCAGTCACAGAGAAGGATGCTGGCAGATAAATCAAAGCAGGGCAGATAGAAGGGCTCATTCCAGCTTAGGCTACATAAGGAAAAAGGTGCCTGGACATCTGCTTTTGTTAGACTCTAGTGGGCTTCTTGAATGACAGGAGTAGGAAAAGTGTAGTATTAAGGGCTCTCCAGGGCTCATTGAATGGTTGCAGCAGTTAATTAGTCAGTTTTACAAGCTAATGGAGATGCTGGGCTGGGTAAGACTGTGACTTATGGCCAAAGACAAGCATAGGTGTGTGACCTTTTCTCCCTCTGTAGCTTTGGTCTGTTATTACAAACATATTCTTTTAAATAAGTGTATGCTTTTCTATCCTCAAACCAGTGATCCTCAAGAGGGATGCTGGAAATGTGATGGAAGCACCCCAATGACAATGGTAATGCTTGCACTTTGCCTACCCTCCTTCTGCAACCAGTTTTGGGAGGATGGCAGGAAAGAGAATAAGGGGCAGATGTGCTATGTGACAAGCCCATGAGCCCATGAGCTATCAAGCCTAGCCACATGGGATATACTTGCAGCAGGGATATCTGCTAAGCACTTCCAATTTTAATCCAAAAAGCATATCCAAAGTATATAAAAAGTTTAAGAAATAAAAACCTTAAATATCTAATGAGAAGGTGGCTGAATAATCAGACCTGCACTACCGCACTCCTTCAGGTCCAGGGTGGTCATTACTCAGAGGCAAATAGGTATGCTTGAGTTGTGTCTCCTACCCAGCAGGTAGGGGATCCTGGGAGTCTAGGTCCCTGGGAAGCCAGGAGAGAGCAGAGGAGCCCCCAGGGTCTGTTACAGCCACAAGTATCTGTGGTTGCAGTTCRGATGGTCACTTGGTACAGGGGCTCTGCTGAAGACTGGATGCTGTGTGTCAGAGCCTACCTGGGACACACACTAGGAAGAGGTGTTACCTGGCTGCTGGAGCAGGACTGTGTGACTTGAGGACCCATTTCTTGTCTGTGAGCACTGTACATATCTGGCCTGAGACAAGTTGCTACCTGCACCTCACATTGTCCATCGCTGAAATTCTGCCAACTTGTTTGTAAAGGGCTCCTCAGTCCCTGCTGGAAGCATTATGTAAAATCTAGAGGACATCATTATCTGGAAACTTACCCCATCCCTCTCTCACAAGTTGTCCACAGCACTGCCCTGATGAGTCTGGCCACACACTGCAGGGAAAATGTCCTGAGTTATTTGCTCTTAATGAGACCACTTTATCTCTTTCAGGGAAGGAATGTCTGGGAGTTTTGTTCCTCCGTAATGAGGAACTGTTACAAGATTCATACAATAGAACTGAATACCACTGGTGACCATCAGAAAGGAGGCTTTGAGAACAGAAATAAGCCAACAATTAATTAACCAAAATAACAATATTATAAAACCCTCATTGTCAAGAATAGACCACACATATAGGCCATGCAATAGGCCATTTTCCTGAATGGTAAAGAGAGTCACGTGTGAGGGCTATGCTTAGTAAGGATGTTCTTGTGCATTCAGCATTTGCACATTTATAGTTTGATATTTCAGATAAACCCAGGACTTTAACATCTGAAACTCTGGCCTTACATGAGTTGCTAAGAGTCTCTTCCAGGCAGTCACTCAGCATTTTCCTCTGGTCCTAATGTCTCATGAACAAACACATAATCCGAGGGACTAAGACATGCTTGGATGCCTGGGAGCCCTGTGAAAGTTATTGGTCTTTGAACAAGGCCAGGATAGAGTATCCTTTCAGATAGTCAAATGGCTTCGGTTGCAGTGAATGGTCTGGTCCCCAGCAAGAGYGAGTCTGTAAGCAGTGCTGTGGTCCCTCTCAGCAAACCAGATCTTTTTACAGTTTCATTGAAGATGCTGCAATTTACTGGTCAAACAACCTGAGTATATGCACTAGGATTATTACTGTATGGGCTGCACTAATGCTGGAAAAAATAACCCATCTGAGAAGAAATTTCTGCAGCAATGACCTTAACATACGGCTCTTCCGTACTGTCTGCCCAAGGTAACCACCCAGTCTACCACACATCCTGGAGTCACACCATACTAGCAGAAATCACATTTGCTGGTCTCTGACTGGGTGTTTTACACTGCTGAAACATACTCTTAGGCTGTGAAGTATCTGGGTAGGGCAGATGGCAGGAATGAGGCACACAGGGCTTGTGACTCACTCACTATCTGTGTAACAGGGTATCAAACAGCATCCATGTTAGAATCATAGAATCGGTGAGGTTGGAAGGGACCTCTGGAGATCATCTAGTCCAACGCCCCTGCTCAAGCAGGGTCACCTACAGCATCTTAGACAGGGTTGCATCCAGGCTTTGAATATCTCCAGAGGAGACTCCACAACCTCTCTGGGCAACCTGTTCCAGTGCTCTGTCATTCTCACAGGGAAGAAATTCCTCCTCACATTCAGGTGGAACTTTCTGTGGTTCAGTTTTTGCCCATTGCCTCTTGTCCTGTCACATGGCACTACGGAAAAGAGTTTGTCCCTGGCCCCTTGACACCCTCCCTTCAGATACTTATAGATACTGATAAGATCCCCCCTCAGTCTTCTCTTCTGCAGGCTGAACAAGCCCAGCTCTCGCAACCGTTCCTCATAGGGCAGACGCTCCAGCCCTCTGATCTTCTTTGTAGCCCTGCGCTGGACTCTCTCCAGTAGCTCCATGTCTCTCTTGTACTGGGAAGCCCAGAACTGGATGCAGTACTCGAGATAAGGCCTCAGCAGGGCTGTGTAGAGGGGCAGGATCACCTGCCTCGACCTGCTGGCAACAGTCTTCCCGATGCACCTGAGGAGACCATTGGCCTTCCTGGCCACAAGGGCACATTGCTGGCTCATGGTCAATTTGTCATCCACCCACCAGCACTCCCAGGTCCTTCTCTGCAGAGCTGCTTTCTGGAAGGTCGGCCCCCAGCTTGTACTGGTGCCTAGGGTTATTTTTCCCTAGGTGCAGGACTCTGCACTTGCCCTTGCTGAACCTCAGGAGGTTCCTCTCCACCCAGCTCTCCAGCCTGTCCAGGTCTCTCTGAATGTCAGCACAACCCTCTGGTGTGCCAGCCACTCCTCACAGCTTGGTTCATCAGCAAACTTGCTGAAGACGCACTCTGTCCGTTCATCTAGGTCATTGATGAAGAAGTTGAAGAGGATGGGACCCAGTACTGAGCCCTGGGGGACGCCACTAGCCACAGTCCTCCAACTAGACTCCATGCCGCTGATGACAACCCTCTGAGCTCTGCCTTTCAGCCAGTTGTCAATCCACCTCACCCTGCCTCCCATCACTGCTATAGCACAGAGTTCCCCATGTAAACCCAGCTGCTCTGGGTCAAGCTCTGGGTCAGTATCTTTCTCTGGGTTGGGCTTGCCTGCTTAGGAAGCAACAGGAGACCTTACTGACTCCCTGTTTCTGGCTGGGCTTATGGTGCTCCCAGGAGCAGGTGAATAAAGTGTGGCTGTACTACTGATCCTGAAGGGCTCAGCACCCTGTCTGTTTCCTGAAGGAAAGCAGTGAGATGTACTTCTGCTTACAGGATGCCCCAGCCTCGCAAGTGCACATGGCCTCTATATTTACACAGTAACAATGCAGTGCCCAAGCTGCATCCTAAAATGCTATTTCTGCTATCTAGCAGTTACAGAAGAAACAAAAGAACTTGTGCTTTTCTTTGCATTTTTCAGAGATTCCTTTCAAAAGGGATCAGGCAAGCTTTTGGCATGGAGCTTGCACTGATATGTGAAGCTGTGTGTACAACAGATTTCAAGAGAGTCTATGTAGAAGTGCATTTTGGAGAACTGAAAAAAATTGATTCTGGAACAGAAATCCCTGCTTAGTCTTAACTGTGGGACCACTTCTGACCTGCATAGCCCAGCCTCCGTGCTGAACTTATCCAGCTATCTGCAGGTTCCAGTCCTTTAGGCTCATATTAATCTCAGAGACTATCCTCAACTGTGTGTCATAGCAACAAAAACTGACATCCTGCCAGAGACTCTATACCGTCCAGAAGCCTAATGACCAAGGCCAGAAACTGTTCCATGTAACCTCAGCAACCTCACTCAGGTGGGTGGCTTATGTGGCCTCCCTCTATAGTTAGCATAGTCCAATTAGTGCCTGCGTCCATGCTATTGAAGACTGCCAGATCTTTTGGTTAGACTGTGAAAGTTTAGAAGCGCCGGTTAAGTTCTTCCTTGTTTCCTCCARTGCAGTCAGTGCACTGGGCTGATGAAGCCCATTCACTGAAACTTGCTACTACAAAAGGAGAAAGATCAGTCTGCCTTCTCTCTGAGGCATATATAACTCCATGGTCTGCAATGGAAACACTCCTGCAAATGCAGGATCACATCCAAGTTCACAGCGTGGCCCAGCCCACAGGTTGGTCACCATTCAGCCAATTTTACTTACAATGGTTATCAGTGTGACCTCGAAACAATTCCATGGTCCTCTTATGGGGATCCTCCTCCTCAGGACTCATGTCTTCTGCTTCCCATTGGTTTGAAACCTTGAAGAAGCTGCTGCAGCTTCCATAGGCACAGCACTGGTAAGCATAAGGTACCTCAAGGACTCTGCAAAGGAGGAAAGCAGAACTTTTAAGAATTCCATGACTTGATTCTCCATCACTGGGTGCTTTGTGTGTAATTTTCACATGTGGTGAAAGCCAGTGTATCACCTGATGGTTACACTGGAGCGCAACTTCTCTGTAGAGTCCTTACACTCAGGGTAGGACAGAGTGAGGATCTGGTCACCCCCACTGTGCCTCTGCAATGCTCCATTTTTGGTGCTTAAAAGACTGTCTGCCTGCCAATGGGATATCATCAAACACCACGTTTGGAAGTTGTGCTGGATTTCCTAGACCATTCCCCAAAACCTTTCTGCAGATCTCCTAAGACTGCCTCACTTTTCCATGTTTGCTTGCTATGTGCCATATGCACTTCCTTTGCATGTGGAATCATCAATTTTTGCCTTGGGTTCATCTTGGACATCCCTTCTTTTGTTCTTCACTATGGTGAGGGGCTTCCCCAGAGCTTGGGCAAGTGCAAGGTCCCCCTTGCTTGTTGCAGCAGGTCAGAGATGCACATCCAAACTCTGATTCCGTGACTGTGGCTCCCTGCTACCATCCTTGGCAGGGAAGTCTCAGCTATCTCAAATGTAGAAAGTTATTTTAATATGTCTACGTTCTAACAGAAAGTAGAATTGTTAGTTGTTAATTATTGTGTATGTTACATGATTCATTAAACAGCAGCTGAAGAGTATCTAGAAAAAATACTAGGCTATCAGTTAGAAGTTGCATTTTTTCAAAGATAGCAAGCTCTTACTTCTTTGCTGAAAGTCTGAAATATTGCTGAAGTCAAACAAACCTTAAGATTTCCAGACAATTAAGATCTTCTGACAAGATCAGTAAATATAGTGAAACTCTATATTCTAAAAATACACTTGTATTTTAAGTAAGTTCCCAAACTTTTCTGGCTGATCTCCAGGAGGCTATGGAAACTCTATATACAAACTTGCTTCCTGTTATAAACACCTAATTAAATCCTATTATTGAAAGGTGATAGGGAGGTGCAACACATCCCAGGCTAAGAACTGTTCTCAGATGATTTCTTCAGACATGTTATGTTCTAAGAATAAAATTACTTAGTGGCAATACCCCCAGATTTGGGAAATGCTAATAGGTCTGTTGGCAGGCCTGGTTCAATGAATCAGTCCTGCAGTCTCAGTCTTTTTGGTACAAATCCAAACCAGCTCCACAGATGTCAATGGAATTACTGTAGATTAGGAATGCCCTTGCAGTTGCTGAATTTGACCCACTCTGCACAAAGAATTGCCATCTTGGTTATGGAAAGCCCTCCAGAAATTTTTGAGATCCCCAGCCATTGGGAAAACAGTCATGCAGCAGATCTCAGTTATGATGAGTCAGAAAAATCAGAAGAAAAATCCTTACAGGTACTACTGCCAAGGCAAACTGAAGGCTCAAATGGTTAGAGCATGGTACTGCTAATGCCAAAGTCACGGGTTCAATCCCTGTAAGGGCTACGCTTAGGGTTGGACTAGATGATCTCCAGAGGTCCCTTTCAACCTTACCATTCTATGATTCTATGACAGCTCAACACTTCTTCTCATTAGACCTGATCTATTAAGCCCAGCCTTGGTACAGTGACCTGTGACTCCAACAGTGGGGACCTAAATTTGAGAAACTCCACCCTTGGGAACTCTCAACTTGTATTGGTTGAGTGAGCTCACACATCTTTGCTGACAACATATCCTCAAGGCGATTACCCATGAGACTCAAGCGGGCCATGGTCTCATCTCAGGGGGATTCAAATCACCTAGAACACTGTACAGTGGGTCCCCCAGTGTGAGGGAAGGTGGAGTGCTGGAGATCCACTGCTAATGAAGAGACTGGAGAGCCAGAGCCTGCAATGCAGCACTGAACTGTAAGTCTTTTGCAGCCTCGTTTTGCTCAGCTTGACCCCTTCAGGCTCCTCATTAATCTATAGCAGACAAAGCAAGGCCACACAAACAGAGTTTACTGAAGGAAAGCTGGATGTCATTAGCTAGGATTGGCTTCTGAGACTGTTTTCCATTGAGTGGAGCCCTGAGCTGGGCCTTGTTCATGAGTTCTACTTGTGTGTGTGTGTTTGGGGGTAGGGCCAATGGGCACGGGAGTGTATCATCACTTTCCCATGGAAGACCTTAAAAGATAAATGAGGAGCATTGGCAGCAGACAAGGCTTGTTCAACCTACTGGCCTGAAAGGATGGAGAAAAGCATGAGGTAAACAAGGAAAACAGAATGCTCATTGCTATCAACAAATACAGGCTATGTTGAGAGCCAGAAGTAAAGGAGTGAACACAGCCCAGGGCACTATCAGTACCTCATTTTGGGGAAGCTTTCCTTGGAGAAGGGCTCAGAGAGAGCCAGGTTGCCTTGGAGCTTCAGATGCGTCAGTCCACCCAAACCATCCAGAGGTAGTGTGACCAGCTGGTTATCAGTCAAGTCCCTGGTGAATGAAAAGCAAAGAGGGATTAGGGTTTTGGTGCTAGTGATATCTCAGCCAAGCAGAAGTTCAGGGAGTCATGATGTCTGCTGTGGTTGCTCCCCGAAACGAGTTACTGAAATGGGGCTGGGTGTTGCATGATGGCCAGGCTCCTCTAGAAATAAATGGATTGATACTGCAGTCCTTGGAGGAAATTGGGAGGGGGAGGTAGGGGTTAATGCTCCGGCTAAAAGCGCTGTGTGATATCTACCTCCCTATGCACGTATATATTCTCCTGCCACCACTTCCCCCTATGATAGATCAGATATGACTGTAGCTCATGGGTTGTAAAATACTGATGAGTCTTAGCTGGGGGTCTGAGGACTGTGGACCCCTCCAGAACCAATGAAGATGGTCTATGGTGACTCTTGTTGAAATGGACTGTTATGCTGAACTGTAATAAAGGCATCAGGCAGGTATGAGAACATCAGAAAGTGAATATAATGTGTTAAGTGTTCAGGGTGTGAGCACACTGAAGATGGCCATTTCTGCACTCTCATACTCCCTCTAATATTGACAGGATGCCTTGGAACTTGGTTTGCCCAGATAAAGCCCTGAGTCAAGCACCTCTGGTAAGACTGAATGTCTCAGCACTGCACCCTTCTGAAAGCTAATGCCAAGTGCCCTGGCAGCTTGGAAAGTCAGTCTGAGGTCCTCAGATACCTGCTTTCTATAGCATACTGCAAAATCAATATCACTGCAACTTACAGCTTGGTGAGTGAGTGCAGAGTCACAAAGGCTTCAGGATGAATAAACTGGATGTGATTCCAACTCAGGTCTCTGCAAGGCAAGCATATGCCAGTAAGAGTGATGTAGAGTAGAATGGTCAAGCTGCTGACACTGGCCTAGGCAAGGGATTAGATGCAAACAAATGTGGGATCTGCAGCTTCTTGGCCTGCCTCATTCCAGCTCCTTGGAGGCAAATATCATTGGAGTCTTCATCTAGGTGGTTTCTAACAGAGAGCACAAGAGTATGCTTTGCAGCAGCTCCTCCACTGATTCTAAGGCAACAGGTTCCTTTCTGGATTCATTTGTTTCAATTTGGAGATCTTATGCTTGCATGTGAATCCTCAGAGCACTACACAGGTTATGCCTTCCTTAGTGCCAGAACATCCCTAATGCAGTCACAATGCTGGGTGCCCAAGCTAGGGTAATATGGTTAGGATGTGTGCGGAAGATGGAACAAGGTCAACTTAAGTGTGTCTTGTCATGTACAGTTGGCTTAGTATGGGGAGGATCATTGAGGTGCCTCAACAAACTTTTACTATCTGCCTCCATCTGAGCTAGAGGTCACATCTCACTCTGAGCTAGGGTTACCTGAGGCAGATGTATCTGTCGTGCTGCAGAAGTCTGAAGTTTAGGTGAGGTGAGTCCTTCCCACAAGGACCCAGAAAATACCCAAAGACAAATGCTGGTGTACATGCCTACACATAGGCTTGTGTGACTGTTTTGTGGCAGCAACGTGGTCATATTTGTGTATGTGCTATCTGTAGTGTTACATGCAATACATGAATAACTGCATAGTTAGTCAGCATGGTGTTCATAACAGGACTAGGAATGCAGATCTACTAAAGGACACAGAAATTGCTGCACCATAGGAAAAAGCTTTTATGCGATTCATTTCACTAAGAGAATAGCAAGTGCAGACCATCAGCACTTGGAGGGCTCTTCCTGTGCGTCACAGGGAGAGTGACTTCGAGCAGAGCTAGAGGTGTTTTACTAGCTTCCGAAAGGTGCCATGCACTTAAGTGGGCTGATATGTATGCTATGTACATGCTTTTGTCCACTTAACATGGCTAGCATATGCATTGAGTTGTGGGGAGACAGTCCCAAATGAAATGAGATGCTTTGCACAGATGTGAGGCCCAGAAGTGTTCCCCTCAACAGCTGGGATTAGTATGCAGAGGAAAAGGAGTGCTAGAGCCCCTGCACACCCCCTGGCATAAACCCATGCCGCGTGGGAGCTAAGTGCCCATTAAATGGTGTGCAACATATGAGCTCCAGTGTGTGGTCAGTACAAGTGGCATGTGATGATGAGTTTATTTACAGGTGGTGTCTGCATGTGCCAAGTGTGTGTTGTACATGATGGATGGCATTTGTGTATCAGATACATCCTGGGCTGGTGCATCCTATGCACCGCTAAACTCAGCTTCACTGGCCAACTCACAGCTTCCATCAATGCCAGTCCAGTCCAGTGGCTCTGCATGCAGCAGGGAGATCAAGGTGAAGGTTTCTGCCCAGAGCCCTGCTGCCCATGTTCTTTTACAAGAGGAGGTGGAAGAAGGTTGGAACCAGATAGCTTAGTGATGAAAGCAAAGCCTCCCAGTAGAGATAGAGGGAGGAGAGTTGGGAAAATCCATGTCAGCTTGACTGGATGCTAATGGTTCCCCTTTCCACCCAGCAAAAAGGTCAGTCATTCCCACTACCAACAAGCCTGGCTATACTTACATGGAGCGCAGGGCCATTAGCTGCCCAAAGGTATCTGCTCTGATTTCATGGATCTTATTGTGCTGGAGACCACTGAAAAGACAGAAGCTGGCTTTAAAAAATAGCTGAAGTCATATTCATACTTTGAGGGATCTCTGTTCCACTGCAACAGAAGTAAATAGTGTCACAGTGAAAGTTGCCATTTGAGCCATGTGAGGTTGGGAAACCTGCTCTTATTTCAAGGGATAAACAGTCTGAGCAAAAAAAATAGCTCAAAGTTATCTTCTCCTGAGGGCAGCTCCAGCACTCAGACAGCTTCTCCTTTAGATGTTATCGTGGCACAGTAAAGTGCCACTGATGCAGAATGGTTAAAGGTTCCTGGTCATCTCCAAAGCCATTCAGTTCCCCACTCTGTTCCACTCTGAGCCTACAGATGCTCTGTTCCAGAGCAGGGCTCCATTCCAGAGAAGGGCTTGGAGCCAATGAATTAGCAAATGCAGCTCCATGTGGCTCTTCAGGAAGGAATACATAGTGCCGCCCTTTGCACTGGTGATGATGAAGGGGATCTGAGGGCTGAAGGGAACTCAGCTGCTTATGAAGAACAATCCTGCTGAACCTGCTATCCAAATCTTGCATGTTTTTTTGATAAAGTACCTCAGCCCCTTCACAGTTCCTTCCAGCAACACCTCCTGCATTCTCAGGGGCAGGAGAGGGAAGAGGGTTAGAGCTGGCTGTGCTGTTAGCAGACTGGACTATCTATTTCCCATGCCCCTGTGGAGACATCCAGAACTGATCCAAGCATCCACTTTGTGGGAAACACTCACAATTTGTCAGTTTTATTTCCTCTTGTTTTGAATAATGGTGAATACTCCAAAGATTTCCTGCAAAATGGCCATCATGAATTCTCAGACCTGCAAAAGGGTCTTCCTTGATATGTGATATTCTGCAAAGGGAGATAGCCACTCTGCAGTGCTTTACCTATAACAACCCTCAGGACATTTCTTGGGTAGCTAACCTACATTTCAGACTCAGAAATGACCTTGACTCATCTCACAAATGCTCACAAAGGTCAGCAAGCAATGGCTGTCACGTCTTAGCTGGTGTTTGGCCATATGTTCATGTGTCAGAGGAGCTTGAGGCTCTCACACCTACTCTACTGATGGTTTCTTAGGGTCCTGTGTAGTCAAAAGGCAATTCTTGTACCTATGATCTAGATTTCAGGTGTGGGCCTTAGAGAACTCTATGCACAAATTTGGGGAGATAGGGGTCTCGAGTAGCAGGACTGGATGTGCACTGATTTGGGGATGTGGAGCTTGGGAAGAAGGAATATTGGAGCGAGCTAGTGAAAGGTAATTCAAGGATGTTTAGCTGCAAGGGACCACATGTGCGCTGCAGGTAAAAACCTGCACATTGATAGTTACAGTAGAGTGACTGGCACATGTAAGTTGTTTGCATGCCAGGCTGCCATGCATACCATACATGCCATGCATGCCATGCACCGCCAAACTTGTTTCCAACTCATTTCCCAGAAGAAGTGCAGATATCTGGTGGGGGTGGGGCTAACAGGATAATAAGTTTGGGYTGAAGGGACTAGATTTCCATTTTGCAAAAAAACCCCATTAATTTAAGACATGGTCTGTCTAACGTTAAGAGATCTGAAAGAGGGATTTACTATGCTTTTGTGTTAATGACAAACTAGAATTTGTCATATTATGAAATATATTGAAATACAGGCATCATGAGTGAAACTACAAATTCAGAATTCCAAAAGCTTTTCTTTTTTTGTGTATTTTAAAATATTTTAAAAACATTTTCTTGGGTATGCTTTAGACAAAATTATTACAATACTCCCCTCTACACACATACATACCCAATCAATATTAAAGATCAGTGCTTTTTGTCTGGAGAATGAAAAATTTCTGCCCACTTCTGCCCTCAGAGCTCCCAAAGAAGCAACATGGGCTGTGCAACTCTCAGTTTCATATGATTTCTCACACTGTCCTAATTCTCAGTCTTGCTGAGGCTGGATGAAGAGGTCTGGCTCTTCAGGTCGTGATGCTGCAGAGGGCAGGGACAACCTCTCTAAGTGACTTCTGTGTTTTGGTGGGATGCTGCTCCTACACGTCTATAAGATGTGTACATCTTATAGAGCAGAATTCTATAGTTCCCCTCAACAGCCAGGACTAGTGTGCAGAGGGAAAGGAATGCCAGAGCCCCTGCACATCCCCTGGCATAAACCCATGCCATGTGGGAGGGGAATCCTATAGTACAGAATTTTAGAAAGAAACTATAGTATTTATTATTTTGCTGTTTTTCCCCCCTCATCATGGCCAAGAACTCTCGTTGGCTGGATATGAGAGGCGGGGTCAGCTCTGAGAGTCCAGATACTTTGAACTGAGCATGATTAACTATCTCAGAGCAATGGAGGTGCCTCTCAGGGCCCAGAGGAGACCCAGATCAAGTGCTGTTCATGAGGAAAGAGTCAATATTCCCAATAGAGTGACTAGCCCTCAGCAGTGTGGCTGTGAGCTGCTCTGTGTCTGAGCCCTTGGCATGGGAGCAGAAAATGTTCATGGTATAGCTACACCCCACCCTTAATTAGCTCATACCTGGGGCTTCAAGTTAGTAAAGTAAAACTTAGTGCTGTCCTGCCCTGTTTCTGTTTCCTGCAGCTGGGACCTGTGAAAAGACTTTAGTGCATTAAGTTCTTATGCATAGGGAATGCATTTTTGTTATATGTGCACAGAGGCAAATACAGCATAGAGCTCTGTTCCTTTTGCAGTCCAGATGATAGTGAGCTATAATGCTCAGCTTTCCTAGTGCTTAGTGAAAGGAGCTCACCTCTGGGCCCAGAGCCTCCTGTGTGCACCACAAGTGTGCCCAGTGTGATTGAATCAGACTTTTCACTCCTACACGTCTTTCTAATCTCAAGATCCAGTGATGCTATAGGTGAGGTTTATATTTGGGAGCTGTCTCTGTCCCTCAGGAAGCCCCTTTCCCCCTGATCAAGACGTGAGCGAAGAGATCTCTTTACTCACAGTTCTTCCAGCCGCTGACACTGGTGGAAACTGGGCAACTCTTCGATTTGATTGTGAGAGAGTTCTCTGCAGAGGGAAGACCAGCACAGAAATGTTAGGAGATCGAAAGTGAGTGCTCCTGAGCCCTCTCTGGAAAAGCAGGTATTTGTTGGAGAGAGGAATGACCTGAACTCCATTTTACACAGCAACGGAGAGCAGTAACTCCAGGCAAGGGAGATCTCAGACCTGACACTTGCTCTGAATGTCTTTGTCCTATGCAGTCATTGCTCAGTGGTTTACCTGCTAATCCAGTCCCAGCCCAGCTCCCTCCAGCACAAGCAACAGACTGAAGGAGCTGGCTAGGCTTCTACAGTTTTTCCTCAAGGCCACGCTCCTCCCCAGCCCCAAGTCAGCTTTAAAATGTGTCTGTGCCAATTTCTGCCATGCACAGCCTTGCTTTTCTGTGGGCAAACCAGAGGGGTGTTTGTGCCAGAGTTTTCCTCCTGCCTTTGTGGATGGAGGAACTCACAAAAGCTGCAGATGTGCGTTCAGAGCCTGGGGAGGTTTTGGCCAGCAGAGCAACCAGTCATCTGCCTTGTCTSCTTTGTGGTGTAGCAAACCTAACTGAACTACCTACTGCTTGCTCTCCATTCAGCCTTTCCTGGCTTCTTTCCAGGAAAGGGAGCTGTGGCACAGACAGGAAATTGATGCAGGACATTACAGAATGTGAAAATTGCTGATCCTCCTTCTTTCAAGTGCTGCCATTGGTGCAGTAGCCAGGAAACCATTCCCAGCAAACTCCTGTTCCTACTACTTCATAGTCTGGTGGTGTGTTAGCGTCAAAGGCAGAGTGACTTTGTAGTCAGAGGGAAACTATCCTAGCACAACTTTGATGTGAACTTATTAAAACTAAAATGGGCCTAGAGAGGAGGGCAGAGGGCCCAAGATTTTGAAGGTGAAAATGCAGTGTGGGGTGCATCAGTGGATTGAAAGACAAAACAAAATGCTTAAGATCTTTTCCCTACCAACAAGAGACTGGATTCATGACTCTTCAAGGAAAAGGTGCCCCAGAAGAAAGATTTGTATGTGGCCTCTAAGCAGATTTTTCAATCTCAGTTTCCATCTTTCTGCCAATAAGTTGCTGCTAAAACATTTCAATTATTTATTTAATTATTTTTTCCCCACCCTCTCCCTCCCTCCCTCAGTTTTCCATGGTGGGGAAGAGGAGGAAGGGAAAAAACAACCAAACAACATTATTGTATTTCAGTCACCCAGTACAGATGGTGACAGCTATAGGATCAGTCACTTCTCACTGGCCCCCTGTCAATCCACAGGGTTTGACAGGGTGATTCCTTAGCTAAACCATAACAGAGGGAGAACTTATCCCTCAGTGATTATTTCTGGCCACTCCAGAGTTAATCAAATGCAGCCCAGTAGGCATGTGAAAAACCTGGTTACTGATGCTGTGCTCTGGACATATCAGGGCAAAGGTTCTGCTGGGATCAAAGAGACTTTAGCTCTGCTCAGGAAAGACACAGCTATTTCTGCCTGAGAAGAAAGACAAATCTGTCCCCTGAGCCACATAAGCTCCGGACAAAGCAGCAGAACGATGTCAGGTTGACACCAAGCATGAGCTTGGCAAGACTGCCCTGCCCTGGGAGTGCTGGGCTCAGTGCCCATGCACAGGCCAGTTTCACAGCATGCCCACTAGACTCACACCCCTGTGGTGGGTCAGACTCCTGCCTGATCAGCTTGGCAGAGGGCCCAAGATTTTGGAGGTGAAAATGCAGTGTGGGGGGCATCAGTGGATTGAAAGTCAAAACCAAACAGGTTGGGGGGAGCCTGGGGACCCTAAATGCCAAAT
The DNA here is from genome assembly GCF_003343005.1 of Rhea americana. NCBI lineage: Eukaryota > Metazoa > Chordata > Aves > Rheiformes > Rheidae > Rhea > Rhea americana. The sequence goes on from NW_028186381.1 coordinate 814,906, forward strand.
CTGCTGTCTTAACAGCCACCATGAAAGATCTCTGCAGAAAACCTGTGGCATGATGTGGTCAGTGGGAGACCAGAAATGTGGTGTAAATAATATCACCTATGTTTGGTTGTGTGTGAGCTGTAATGTGACACACTGACACACCACTAGCCTCTGACACACTACCAAGGGGCTGGCAAAGTGAGGGAAAGCAGGGAGGGCAACTGGTATCTCTGTGAGGAGACAGACCAATGAATTTCAAAGACAAAGCTAATGATGTGTCTCAGAAGGCAAGGGAGATGTAAACATGCACAAATATTGGCCCATATAACCTGTCTTCAAACCCTGAAAGCAATGCAATTAATGTCAGTATAATTAACTAGAAAGAAGGAATAAGGTGGGGTGTCCCCATAAAACTCTTCCACAAGGAAGGGGGTAGGGATGGAGTGCAGGCTCTGCTGTGAAGGTTTACATTCTGATAACTTGCAAATATAAATAGAACCTACAGGACCCTACAGCTTTGGCCATTCCAAAGGCTATATTTTGGTGGCAAGTTGTCCATTGAATTGGTCCAGATGTCTAAAACTGAGAGATCTTCCCTACAGGGACAGCTGGAGCCAAAGTTCTGTGATCTGCTAAGTTACTAATTATGTTCTTTTATTTTTATGTTTTTCTCGTGTTTCCAACTTCAGTGATCAAAAATTCACTCCTGTTGCTTTCCTGGAACAAACTTGTTTTCATTTTCAGCTTGCTTGGATAAGGCTAACTGACAAGAGGCAAGCCTACTGCTTGCCCTAAGGCAGCAAACTTGTATAAATCTGGCTCATGGCTCGTTACAGAGGATGTCTTCAACTGAAGACAAAGTTGAGGAGCTCAGAGGGGAGTGCTTCCTGAGAAGATGTAGGAAGCATTTTGGGGGCTGATTTCATCATGTATCATGTTAAAGAAGAAGTACCTATCCCACTCAGCATCATTCAGTGCCTTGCAAAGCAGATGCGGCCAAAGTGATTTAGAGTCTTGGGGCAAAATCCTGTTCTGCCACTGCTGTACCTTTTGAGGAGACATAGGACCTTGCAGCTCTTTATCAGATCAGGCCTGCGCTCTCCTGGGCTGTGCAACAGGATCCTTCCTCCAGAAGACTGCACTTCCTGGAGCTCCAACTGGGGGAGGTCAGCCTTGGAGCAAAGGCTTGTGTGAATCATGATTTACACCTGCCTTTTGCGCAGCACATACCTAGGAGCTGTGAAATGCTGCCATTCTGACCCACTGCCCTTTGTACTCACTCTACCTTACTTTCATGGAGCACACGGTTCCTGGTGACGCAGTGCAAGGAGGAGGCAAATGTGAATTTGTCTCATCACTTACAGTCCTGACCACAGAGCGTCACTCTGGGGCTACACTGGGATGAGGCAAGTAAGTTCAAGAATATACAGAGATCATGGCACTGCCCAAGGTATTGTTTTCTGCACGGGAAAGGTAGCAAGTGCAAGAACATTGGCTCCATAGGATGGTCTTCCATAGCTGGTTCCCTCTCTGGGCTGGACAAGGAACAAGCCCAATTTCTGATGCCATCTTCCCAAAGACCAGGCAGGACAGAGAACCACATGTTACTCACAGGACTCGGAGGCTGGGCAGCTGCTGGCACATCCCTCTGGGAAGTAAATGGATACCTGCCCGGGTCAAGGTCCTAGAGGAGCGGAGGAGAGAGAAGAAATGGTATTGCTGAGAGCCAGCACACAGATTCTGCTACCCCCAAGTCTAACTACCAGCTCCAGTTGCTAGCAAGAGAGACAACATAAATGGGATAGTGAAACACTTGCAGAGAAATGAAAGCTGACTTAGAAATGGAGACTGGGTAAAAGCGGGCAATGTTGTTGGACCTGGCAAAGGGAGTATATTCCTCTAACAAATTCTGGAACATTGCTGAGTACAGAATTCATTGATGTTCCTGGCCACATCTAGCATGGGTAGCACTCTCTCTGCAGCATGCTCTGCTATCTCAAATTTCTATTGTCTAGACTAGTGATTTGCCTGGAGCTTTGGCTGCCTCAGAAACTAGTATATGGGTGCTGGTGCGGATGGTATGGCACGGCCAGGGCACATACCTGGGCTTGGAGCTCAGAAGTGCTCCCAAGCCCTGCAGTCTGAGCACAGCTTGTGGGCCTAGTGCCATGGAGAGGAGAACCATGTGCAGCCAAAAACAGCATGTCCTCTAGGGCTCCCCCTCTCCTGGGTCTGGCAGTGTAAGGATGGGGCCTGACCAGCTCCAGGAGCCCCCAGCCAGGGAAGCAAATTGTTACAAACACAGCAGAGGTTTCTATCCCTGCACTATACTGCCAGTGCTGGTCCTGGGAAGCACTGGGTCTCAACAGATCATGCTGAAACAGTGCACCCAAAGACTTATTCCTTCACAGATGCAGAAGGAAGAGAAGAAAAAAAAAGATTGGAGCACACTCTAACATTACTGAAAGAGCAACTCACAAAGAAGGCTGCTTTCAGGAGGCACAGGAATGAAACTAAGCAGAGAGGTGAGTGACCAGGAAGAGGCAGAGCTGAAGATAATGAACAGAACAGCACTGCAGAAGTTGTTCTCAGTGAAATAGCCTAGACCACCTTGAAGAAGGAACAGCACAGACAGCAGAGTAAAATGGAGAGATTTGCCACTCACAAAACCTCTAGGCTGGTGGTTCCTTTAAGGTCTGGGAATTCTCTGATGTCTGTTGCACCATTGAGTGACCTGCAGAGAAATAAGGGTAACATAAATGCACAGAGGAACTGGAAGTGACTGCAACTGCCCAAGGTCCCAGATCATCTGCTCCCAAATGCCATACTGGCAAATTTGCTTCTGTACACTCAAATGTGGCAAAGGGAGGCCCATGTCCAAAGATGCCACTCCTATGAGTGTGCCATTGCTCACTGGCTGTTGGAGCAAACATCTCACATGCAGCACAGATGCAGTGAACCAGAGTTGGGCCTTTCTATCCAGGAAGACTTGGCAGGCTCAGAGCAGCTGACATTCTTGGCATACTGTCTACACAAATTAAATTAACGAAAAGAAACAATTGCCATGGGGAATGCAAGTGGGGCATCCCACCCAAGCCTCCCAGAGATTTTATATTGGAGCTAAAGAATGCATGTGTATTTGGAGGATTTATTTTATTTGCCTGACTGTGTGTCCCTGCAGAGAGAGGCTGGGTGAGGCTTGTAAAGAGAGAGGTTTTGAGGTTGCCTCTGCCTTAATGCCTACTACTATACTCCAACAGTTTAGCTGAAAAATCAGTCAGGTTAGGCCAATGTGAAGCAACTGTTCTGGTCCAGATGATACCTACCACACGGTAGTGGCCCTGGGGCAGAATTAGGACCGTACATGCAAAGGAAGCACTGTCAGTTCTTCCTGCCCAATCAGATTGTGCCATGGTGGTGGTGTTACAAGGCACAAGTGTTCCTATATTTCTCCTTCCCTTGGAGGAAGGCAGGTCCCTTCAATGCCTTCAGTTTGCTGGGGTATAATGGTTTCTGTGGCAGACCCTGGGGCAGATTGTTTCAGCAGTGAGTAGCATATACAGTGGCACTTGTGAATATGGTCTTTGCTGATGCTGATGTAGACATGGAGACCCTGGAAGCCTCTTCAGGTGCTTGCCAGTTAGGTCAATAGAAGGAAGAATTTTTCCCCTCCAAAATCTCCTTCTCAAAGTTATTCTCCCTCAGCAGAAAACATCTGCAGTGTTTACCCCTTTGCTTGCTGTCTTTAAGGGCTGACTGGAAGAGCAGCATCGTGATCTTTTATTGGCACAATAGCTCTGGGGAGGCGGAAGGGAGAAGGCCACTAAAGTCTCCAGCTCCCAAGGCTTGGAACTTGGTTGTGTTACCTCTGAGGAGCTACTTGATGAACTTACAGGGTGTGTAGCTTTGGCAAGTACTGGAAAGCAGACTGTCCAACAAACTGGATGGGATTGTCATAGAAATGGCTACAAAGGAAATGAGTAACTGGTTAGATTCTCTGTGCATCCCAGAGAAGATGCCATTACAAGCCTTAGAGTATCTAGGAATAAGCTATGTAGGAGATGCTGGCTACCCAGTGAAGAGCTGTACTTTTCCAGATAATCCTAGGCTCTCCCACTAGAAATGTTTTGACTGAACTTTGGTACAAATGATATTTCAAATCCTGCTGCTTTGGGATGGCCATTTAGGGGCCTGATGAACCAAGCAGGCTAGAAAGATGCAAGACCCTTTTTAATCTTGCTACAGACTCTGACCTGCTGGGACATGCCCTGCACTTGACACTTTGTCTAATCTTACACTCTAAAGCACCAGTGTCTTCCCTACTTTTCACAGTCAGTGGAGAGAAATAAACTCTCTTAGGATCCAGCCAACTTTAGAAGTTGAATCACCTCCTAGAAGTATCACTTTCACCAACTGTGAAAGACTGTAGATGGGCAATGGAGACATCAGCATTCTGGATGTGTCCCAACTCCACATGGCACTAAGGATAGTGTCTGAGGAAGATGGGAATGAGGTTGATTTGCTCTGGCTGGAGCAATGACCATTTTCACCCGGTGTTATCATTGCTTTGATGTTGGTATTTCTATAACTTAAGTTCCAGACTAGCCAAGCAGAGCTTTTGTCACTTGTCATGATTGATGCAGGGAAGAACAGTCTAGAATCTCTGGCTATCTCTGTGTCAGAATGGAAATGCACTGGCAGGTCTGCATATCTCTCTGCAGAACTTCATGTACAAAGGTTTGGGGTAGACACACACTGATCTGGGGTGACACTGTCTCTTCTGTCTCTCAGTTCCCAGCACATGCAGCCACTGCTGTAACCAACTAGCAGCATTTCTAAAGACTAGGAAAAAGTACATGCAGACTTCAATCAGATTTTGGAAAATCCTCTGATATGCACAGCAAGATTTCTATGCAGACTACGATTTATTGTTCCTTCTTTGTTATCAGCCTGATACAACAATAGAATTCAGTTGAGGGGAAAGGAGAATCCATGGCAGAAAAGCTAAAGCATACTTGAGAGGGAGCTGATTTCAGCTTACATTAGCATATATATCATGAATATCAAATTGCAATCATTGTGACAACTGTCAGGAATCCCAACCAAAGACATCAGGAAATGCCCCTTTCTGGAGGATATAGTGATTTAGAAAACACTGTTTAATTTTCTTACATTGTTTGAAGAAGGGGATTCCCAACAAATGCATTCTCTGGAATAGCTTTGATGTTGTTGTTATGAAAACTGCTGTTGAGAGAAACAAAAATTTTTGTATTAATGGATTAGAAAGTCTTGGAGACACCTTTATTCCTCAACATTTTAAAAGGCAAAGAGTCTTCAAAACACAGAGGTGATAAAAGGGAAGGCGTATACTCTGTTCTAGCTGTAGCGTCAGCCCAGCAAAGGACAAGATCTCTCCTTGTTTGGCAGGACAAAGTTCTCATTCTGCTACATTTACTCTTTGAACAGTGTGGTGCTCCATAAGCCATTCCACTCAACTCACCAAGATCAAATTTAACACTTATAGGCCAGGGAACTGGAAACACTTACAGGTCAAGGAACTGGAGCAAACAAAACAAATATTTTACATCACCCAGGGATTAAAATATTTGTGGATGGTCTCTTCAATTATAGCTCCACAGCAGTTAATCAGAGTCCAGTCCGCAGTGAAATATTGGCCCTATTGACTTTAAAGAATTTGTAGATCTAGCCATGAAGTTTTTGATTAAGTTTGAGAAAATGGCTACCAGCAAAGTTTCACAGCAGAAGAGAGCTCTGTGGCCACAGTCTGATCTCCTGTATAACAAAGGCCAGAGAACTGCAGGCATAGGATCCTGTATCAAACACCAAGTGTGGGCTCTGGGTGATGACCGGGTCATTTCATCCCAGAACAGTCTGCTTTAGTGGTTAGTCAGGTGGCTGTTTGAAATTTGCCTCTTCTTTAGTGATGTGTATTTCAAGAGCCACCTCAAAGTGGACTGAGGATCTTGATCCCAGCTTGAAAGACAGAGTAAAGATGGTGTCAGATCTGATGTCCTACAAAATAAATTCTTTTAGTAGAAGAAAAAGATAGCATCGGATTTTCTCTGCAGCCTCTCAGAAGCACCAAAGCAACTGCTTTTTTTCCATCCCAGCCTGTCACCAGTGTGACACAGTCTTAAGGTTACAGCTGTCCACAGGGACCGTGGAACTGGACTTGTCTCTGTCTTGGGGATTCCACTTTTGCCAGTGCTAATTTGGACGGTCTCCCATTTTTAGTGTCCCTTAGGCTAGCCAGTTAGAGGACAGCTGGCCCATAAAGCGGTTATAAAATTGTGGGATTCCCTGTTATAAAGTTGTCTATGGGAGATCAAATAGTTCATGCACATCAGAGGAAGTGGCACAGGGCATGCAGAAACCATGACCTTACAATCTCACAGACTAGTCGATGGTTATGGACCTGATCTGAGGAAAGGACATTCTAAGTAGCTTGGGATCAGATGGACTCTGAGCTGGCATCAGATGCCACCAGGTAATAAAGAGCTGAGGAGGAATCTGCTCCAAGCCTTACAGAGGGATCTCCCACTCCCCTCAACCCACCCTAGCCATGGGTGATTGTGTATTAAAGCAGATTAATGCTTTATTAAAGCAGAGGGCGATCAAGAGTTTAAACTGCTTTCATATATACAGTAGAGAGTGCTCAGAAAGACAGATGAAGTCTTGGACTGAGTGTTCTCCCTAGGTCAGAGCACATGCAGATCTTTATTGGTCCTTTGGAGAATGCTTTTAAAAGGGAATAAACAGAAAATCTCACAGCTCCTGTAGTCGACCCAAAGTCCTAATAGCCCCAGGGAATTCCAACAGCTCGTTGTAGTTTAGATCCCTGAAAGACAGAGAAGGGAAAAATATTCATTAACAATCCTGTAGGAACTCAGCTGAGTGTATCTGTGCTTTGAAGGCATGGAAACTTGGTTGTTAAGCAAGAGAGATAGGTTTTTCCTACCACAGTGATCCAGCCACTGCCTGGAAACAAACCCTCACACATTCCTGCAACAGGAATATTCCCTGCTGGGAGCACTGTCAGGCAAGAGCCAGCTCAAGCATGGTTGCTGTGGGGTTGCTGCTGTCTGGACCCCTTCAGCAGAACCCCTCAGTGCCCAGAGCTGTGCCTTGCTGTTGGTTCACATCTTCAAAAAGTGCCCTGCCCCTCTCTCAGAGACACCCTTGGATGCTATACTATGAGTAGTTTTTCTCAGAGCCAAAATGGGATGTTACAAAAACCAAGAAACAAAAGAGCAGCTTCAATTCTGTGTGCCCTGCAAAAGAGCTGTGTCTCTGCTTCCCTTGCCCTGAGATGCAGAGGGCAGCAGGGACTTGCAGAGCAGAGGGACTCATCCTAGGGACAGAATGCTTGACTATGCTGCCAATGGGATGTGCTGTGCCTGGGACCAGTGGGAAGAGCAGACTCTAGGAAGGCTCTTACTCTGATGACTGAGAAATAGTGAGCAAAAGATGGAAGTGATGTGGAGGAGGAATTGACACTGCTGAGTGTTAAGTTTAATTTGCAATTTAACAAATTAAGTAAAATATAATACATTTAATATAGTCAGTTGTAGTGACAAGTGCAGAGTCTACCTACTCTAACTAGACATCTGTGCCTGAATAAGCCTCAYGGATTATATTTCTTTTCTCCAAGGATGGGCTAGTATCTCTGGAAAATGATTTTTTGAGCTATGAGGCAGTGCTGACATGCATGGAAGGAACAGCCCTCTGAAGGTGATGATCCTGTTGATGACTAGAGGGAGCTCAGGGAGACTGACTGAGCTTTGGATGTGTAACACTCCTTATCTAGCCTGTCTAATACCATCCTTGGAGAGGTGATTCCAGCTGCAGTGGTACCGTTTGACCCCATCCTGTCCATCCCACAGATTAAGGCAATAAAGTCTGAATAGCATGTGACTGCTTCCTACTTGCATGAAACTCACTGGGTTTTAAGTGATAGATACTTTGGAACATGAGGGTAATTACTGGCTCCTGGAGATTACTGTATAATTACACTTAATGGACCTCAATGTAATTGCTATGTAACCTGGACTGTGGTTTACAGAGCAGAAATAACCATTCATTTACACAGCAATGAGCTGCTGTCCAATTACCTTGTAATTCTCAACCTCTGGGCCAAGGCATGGTAATTATGTTATGATCTTTCTTGACCCCTTTCTCTCTGGTAATTACCTAGTCCCTCTCCTTTACTAGTGTCCATACATGGAAATGTCTCCACAGCACTATCTTAGCTTTGCCCTTGATGAATATTTACCCAGTAAATCACCCCAGATAGTCTCCCCAAATGGCTCTTCCCTTGGGTCTTTCTGGACTCTGTGTCTATGATTCACTTCATATCTTTCCTCCGGCCCTGTCCCCTACTTGGTCATTCCCCAGTAAATGTTCTCTAGGACATGGCCTGACTGGGTTTTATCTTGTGGGGGAGAGGCAGGCCCTGCTCTGGCACAATCTGTCTCCTCACACCAAAAGCTCTTTTCTCTCCTCCTATTACAGAGGGAGTCTGGATGCCTACATTGTAAGTGTAGATTTGGGAAAATGAATCCTGCTCCTATAGTACATATACTTCATATGAAAGGATTTGGAAAGGGTCCAGATAGCCTAATAAATCCGAATGCTGGCAATCAGCAGGAGAGGATCAAAGGCCCGGGGACAAGGCCACAAGCTCTGCCTCCCAATCTAGTCCAACCGGCAATGTGATGGCAGATTTCCAGTGCACAAAAAAGCTGCTTCTTGTGTCCTCAAGGACTAAGAGTGAAACAGGTGTGACAAATCCCCTCCTCTAGCCAGCTCACATATATTAAATATGAGAGATCCCCTCCTTTATAAACAAGCTTGATTTGATGCACTTAGTTTTGATATAGGTCCAAGTGGATCAGGGATCTTTCTGAGTCTTCTCTGCTTGAGTCCAAAATGAGCTATCTAAGAAGAAATAATCTGACATGTGACTGCTGCTGCTTCTCACTATTTGCAAGGTGCATATAGCTCGTTGTCTGCGATTTGTATGTTCTTAGCCAATTTCTCTCTATGGTACCTGCTGAGCAGCCATCACTGTCATGTCCGAGTGCTTCACAATTATATATATGCACTGAGAGAAGACAGGGCAAGACTACTGTGGTGCACAGTCTCTGAATTAAAGCTCAAAGATGCAAAGAGGTAGATTTTTAAAGAGAAAGAGTGATTAAAAGCGCAGATAGTACACTATTGTGCTTTTTGAAAATTTCAGTCAAATCCTGAAAACCTTTAGATCGTTGCACTGAATAAAATCAGAGGGAATTAACAACCTAAGCTCTGTTTCTCACAGATCTCTCTATGCGTRTAAGGTGTTTAATATCTTTGAAAATATCACCCTACAGTCTCTTTCCAAGGTTAGAATGAGACTTCACAGCAGAACAGGAAGTTGCAGAGGTCATTCAAGGCTGGATGTGGGGAGCTGTGTGGTTTTTCTTCCCCTTGTAAAGCTTTCTGTAACATAAATGCAGGTGCTGGTGCAACACTGTGTGATCAGTGACCAGTCCTGGAGAACAGGCGGTGTGAGACCATCCCTGTGCAACACTACTCACTGTAGTCGTGTCACTGACGCCATGGGAAGCTCTCTATGATGGCCCAGGGAGTGAATTTCTCCTCAGCGATACTCAACATGTTCGTGAGCAGCCAACAGATGGAAAATATTGCCCAATAAAGATGAGACTTGGCTCACCTGTGATTCACTAACAGAAAAAGTGATCTTAGATCTGTAACCAATACTATTTACAAGGAATAATTCAACATGCTGTAATATTTGTTCCTGTCTTTCTCTAAAAATGCATTTCCTTTCCAGCTTGCTTTTCTTCCAGGCAGTCTGTTCTTTCATCAGCAGATGAACATGTTGTTTGTACTTCACTGTGTGTGCAAGTATGTACAGGAACTGTTCTTCCTGAATGAACATACACCTTTTCCCAGCCCTGGCAGCATCTCTGGGCCTCCCTCCCCCTCTGTAATAAACAGATACAAAGAGCATTGTGTTCAGCAGATCCCTCTGGGTAAAAAAGCCATCTCTGACTTCTGGCATATAGTAGACTTGTTGGAAAGTGGAAATGCAACCAGGTGTAGTCATACTACTTCAGTCTGGTTGCCAGTAACCCCAATCCTTTTAGGAGAGACAATGGGCTTATGCTGCCAATGCTTCCTGGTTATCAGTGAGGTGAGTCTCCCTCATGGAAAATAAACTCAATTGTGTTCATTAGCAGCTCCCCTAAGTGTTGCTAGCAGCTGCCTGCTCTCGATCTATGTGCCATTCAAACTGCCCTGACTTGCCTCCAAGGCAGCCTTGTGCCAAGCCCTGCTGGTTTCAGAGAGTTCATCTAGTTTGGAGAGGCTGAAAGAAGCCTGCACCCAATGTTCCCCAGGCCTAAGCTCTTCCCTCAGTGGGGCAGCCCTCCCCAAAAGCCAGTTCCAAGACCACACATATGGATGGCTTCCCTACACCTTCTCCTCCTTCCTCAGAGCTCAAGGGAGGCCTTGGTCCAAGGAATGACTGAGAAATGCCTGCTAAGCTTCACCAAGTGGGAGCCTGTGGCAGTGGCAAGCTCCACAGGACCAGGATGCTTCTGGTCATTTTGTGAAATTCAGTCCTCAGATCTTTTTGCAGATACCTAAGATCAGCAAGGCTACATCAGTCCCAGATACCACTCCTTTCTGCTTGCTGTCCCACCACTAGTTTTGGCAATTTTTGGCTGGTCCCAACTCCATACTCTGACACTTTTCCACAACTTCCATCTTTCCTACGACACAAGCAAAGCTGCAAAAAGCCAAACTTACCACCAGGTGACACTATCCATACTGGGCTGCTCTGGCATAGCTCGGCTGGCCTCATAAAACTGTATATAAGGGGAAAAAGTAGGTCCATGCCATAATCGAGAGAGTTTTGCCCATTACCAAAGGCTTTTGGAAGCAAAATCACTCACAGAATCATAGAATCTGTAAGGTTGGAAGGGACCTCTGGAGATCATCTAGTCCAACACCCCCCCCCCCCGGCTCAAGCAGGGTCACCTACAGCATATTAGACAGAATTGCATCCAGGCGGGCTTTGAATATCTCCAGAGAAGGAGACTCCACAACCTCTCTGGGCAACCTCTTCCAGTGCTCTGTCATTCTCACAGGGAAGAAATTCCTCCTCACATTCAGGCAGAACTTCCTGTGGTTCGATTTTTGCCCATTGCCTCTTGTCCTGTCACACGGCACTATGGAAAAGAGTTTGTCCCCGGTCCCTTGACACCCTCCCTTCAGGTACTTATAGACATTGATAAGATTCCCCCTCAGTCTTCTCTTCTGCAGGCTAAAGGCACCCAGCTCTCACAGCTGTTCTTCATAGGGCAGGTGCTCCAGCCCTCTGGTCGTCTTTGTAGCCCTACGCTGGACTCTCTCCAGTAGCTCCATGTCTCTCTTGTACTTTTCCTTTGTTTTCCTTAGTTGTGCTCCAAGTTACCAGCTTTAGGCTTTACAGTGGGATGTTGAAAGGACCCTGGTCTGGTCTTTTAGATAAAATGAAAACCCCCTAAAGGTCACACAGTCTGCCTAAGACAGAATGAACTGGGTGGCTTTCCATTGTTGTTATTTCTAGAGTGAGCCTATAGCTTCATTTGGAAGATCTTAAACAACTCTGTTGTTTATTTAGAAATAAAAGTAAATTGACATCAAAGGCACAGTTATTTTGGGTTTTAACTGCCAGAGTGATTTGAAGCTGACAACACGAAGCCTGGAACTATTAATATCTTCAATTGGGCCAAAAGGAGAGGAGGAGGGGAAAGAGTCTCAGGTCAATTTTCTGCCTGCTAGGGACTATTAGTGGTTCCACACAGGAAGCCAAAAAAGAATTATGTAGTACTGTAAATTCTTCCATAAGCCACAAAACACCACAAATTTGCAGCTAATAAACCTGAAGATGCAATAAGATTAGAAGGTGGAGATGGGACATTTACTAACTGTTTCAGTCCCACTGCAAACTCCTGCCGGTAGTTTGAGATGTCACTCTGATGCCCTGGAGGGAGCCTTCCAACAGCCTCTGATAAGGACTTGCATTTCTACCTGTCCCTTGCTGGCATCTAACCAAGCTGCCAGTAAATTTAACTACCACTACTCCTCGTTGTGCTGGTTACTGTGGCCAAATCAAGCACTGGGAATGATTTAATTGGTAGTCTGAAAGCTCAAGGGGCTGTTATGACCTTTTAGTTTGACTTCTTGCCCAACACCGGCCAGACAGCTTTACCCAGATGCCTTATATCAAAGCTTGGCTTGTGGTTGAGCCTGAGCTGGGAACAATTGTCTGGCTAGTCCATAGTACAAAAAGGAAGTAAAAATGGGATGCTTAGGAAGCTGGCCACGCTTGGCTGACTCCTGCACCTTTGGCTGATTCTACCGTGTGACAGAGGACGTTTAAGRTTGTCATGATGCCCTGCACTGGCCCCCTGTGCCACTTCTCCACCCCATGTTATAAGCCTCCAGGGTGGATTTTGAAGTGTTTTAAAGGGTATTTAGGTGCCCTTGGTATTTAGTTTCCCTGATAGGTGTCTGATGTATTGATGGCACTACTGTAAAGGATTAGAGGATATGAATCCTTCCTGTTGTGCCTACACATCTCTGGAAACTCAGGCCAGCTTTCTTTTTAAGACCTGGTTGCTGGATCCAGTGAATGATCACTGTGGACTCCTCTAGCACAGGTCACTGAACCCACAGTAGACCACAGCTGCTTTTGATATCTGTGACCAGAGACTGAGTTGACCTGGGAAGGTTTACTAAACCTAATAAGCTGTAGGTAATGTTAATAGTTAGGTGCTGTATTTCTGTTGCATAGCATCAGTGCAAACTCTATTCTCCTGGTAGTGATTAACACACGCAGCAAGCATGTGCCCTTCCCCAGGACAGTTTGGATGATGAGACATAGCAAGTGCATGTAATAAGTGAAAGGAGGGAAGGGGAACATGAAAGGACCCAGAATACATATCTGACTCCTAGCCAGGTTGGAGCTGTGTGACCGCAGAATCATAGATTCTGTAAGGTTGGAAGGGACCTCTGGAGATCATCTAGTCCAACCCCCCTGCTCAAGCAGGGTCACCTACAGCATCTTAGACAGGGTTGTATCCAGGCGGGCTTTGAATATCTCCAGAGAAGAAGACTCCACAACCTCTCTGGGCAACCTCTTCCAGTGCTCCATCATTCTCACAGGGAAGAAATTCCTCCTCACATTCAGGTGGAACTTCCTTTGGTTCGATTTTTACGCATTGCCTCTTGTCCTGTCACATGGCACTACGGAAAAGAGTTTGTCCCCAGCCCCTTGACACCCTCCCTTCAGGTACTTATAGACATTGATAAGATTCCCCCTCAGTCTTCTCTTCTGCAGGCTAAAGACACCCAGCTCTCACAGACGTTCCTCATAAGGCAGATGCTCCAGCCCTCTGATCTTCTTCGTAGCCCTGCGCTGGACTCTCTCCAGTAGCTCCATGTCTCTCTTGTACTGGGGAGCCCAGAACTGGATGCAGTACTCGAGATAAGGCCTCAGCAGGGCTGCGTAGAGGGGCAAGATCACCTCCCTCAACCTGCTGGCAACAGTCTTCCCGATGCACCTGAGGAGACCATTGGCCTTCCTGGCCACAAGGGCACATTGCTGGCTCATGGTCAATTTGTCATCCACCCACCAGCACTCCCAGGTCCTTCTCTGCAGAGCTGCTCTCCAGAAGGTCGGYCCCCAGCTTGTACTGGTGCCTAGGGTTATTCTTCCCTAGGTGCAGGACTCTGCACTTGCCCTTGTTGAACCTCAGGAGGTTCCTCTCCACCCAGCTCTCCAGCCTGTCCAGGTCTCTTTGAACGGCAGCACAGCCCTTAGGTGTGTCAGCCACTCCTCCCTGCTTGGTACCATCTGCAAATTTGCTGAAGACGCACTCTGTCCGTTCGTCAGGCCATTGATGAAGAAATTGAGCAGGATGGGACCCAGTACTGAGCCCTGGGGGACACCGCTAGCCACAGTCCTCCAACTAGACTCCACACTACTGATGACAACTCTCTGACCATCGTACTCCGTCTCCAAATGGAGATAGATATGAGAGTAATGTATATGCGTGCACAAGTCCCTTTATAGGCAAGGGAAAGAAGTGACCTCTTCATTTTCTACAGTCAATATTTTTACTTGGGTTACTGAATTTTGTTTTGGAAACGCTCATTTTCACAAATTGTAAGAAGAACCCAGGTAACTGGTCTGGCAGAGTTCATCAGTGTCCCAAAGGGGCAGAGATGTGCCCTCACACCATGGGAAGGTTGTCAGATCCTAATGGTGTCTAATTTCTGCCAGCAGCAAGTAGTAATCTCTGTACAAGTATTCATTCTGATGGCCTTGCCTAGAAACATCCCAGCCTTCACTTTTACAGTGCTGGATCATTTTACAGAGTTTATGTAGCACAGAAAGGTCTATTGCTGGGGGAGGGAAGCCTGTCTGTAGGCCCTGCCTTGTATGTCTGCAGCTGCCAGTCCTTCCTCACACAGCTCTGTTCCCCATTTAAAAATGCAGCAGTGCCCAGAATGTGTCTGTTCCAACCAGTATTTCTGTCTGTTCTCTARTTGATGAAGGTACTGAATTAAATATGTTTTCAATTCCATTTGATTTATTTAACAACGTTGAAGTAAGCCTTTGAGAGTGGGATCTCACTGGGGGGTCCTGGGAGTATAAGCACTGCCATGCGCATATCATTTACAAGACACAAAAGGAATTGACCACAAAACTGAGCAGTGGGGATCTCAGTCGTTTGGATGCACAAACAATAACCATAGAGCTAATGACTCAGGCAGGAGAGGCATGGAGAAGTCTGCTGCAGTTTGCCATGCAGGGGAAGGCAGACTTGCAAACCTGACCTACAGGTCTACCTGAACTGAGCTGTGGGAAGGAAGCTGGGGACCTGCATCTACCATGTAGGTGCACAAATTGGCAGTGGTCTGCACCAAGCTGTCCACAGCATCCTGGGCACATCCTGCTGGCAGAGCAGGGCACAGAGTGGGTGCAAGTGGAGGGAAGTGGGCAGAGCTTATGCCCATCTGCACATCCATGGTGAAAACATGTCTGCCTATTATTTTTTTGCTGTCTGCAATATACTTTCCTCCCTTTCACAGGCAATTCACTCTTACTTGTTTCTAGAAGCAGGTTTCCTTTCTCCAGCATGGGCATCTGTACTGACTCAGCTGCTCTGTGAAAGGCAGCACTGAGGCTATGTCTGAGTGGGGCTGGGAATAGGCTTCAAGGAAGATGAAGCACAAGGAGGCAGAAGAATTGAAGTCCTCTGAGAAGTCACAGCAAGCGTGTCTGGAGACCAAAGGGGTGGTAGTTTGGGGAGATTCAATGCTGTCTGTCATTGCAAGATCAGTGACTTCAGGATGGGGGAAACCAGACTGGAGAGCTGACAGGGTGCAAGAGAGGATAAAGTGAGGACTAAGTGAGGAAAATGAGGGATCAGCAATGGAGAATAAACTCAGAGTACTAGGAAAGCGTTGAGGCTTACGGCTGGGCCACAACCCATGGAAAAACAGTTTCTCCAGAATGACCATTTTTTATCTCAACTGCTTCTTTCTCTCTTTTTCTAATCTTCTGAAATACCACATCTGCCTGGGATCAGGTTCAGCTAAAGGAAGGTTTGCTCAGACCTTGGTCAGGAGGGACATGACCAGTTCAGAACCTGAGTTGTATAACTGGGTTCTGCTCTCAGGAGAGTAGATGCAGCTAACTGGGATCAACTGGCCCATGGAGACCACAGAATAGAACTGTCTGGTCCCAGTGCTATTGGGTAGTGGCTAGTGCATCTGCCAATGCAGATTTAAAGAAAGCTTTCCCTGTTCCTTGGGAACATCACCTCCGTTTACTTGATGGAGTGTGACACACACTTTAGAGTTCTGTTCTTGGTCCAGATGCAGTGAACTAATGTGATAGGATCCCTGATGTGTGGTCCATCTCTCCAACAACCTTTGTTTCTCCATCCTCTGAATCTGGATTCTGAGGTTTCTGCTAAAGTCCCCTTCCTCCTCTGGGAGGGTGGGATTGCCGAGCCAAGCTGCCTCTGACACTGGATGCATGAGCTGCCCGGGGACCACACTACCATGCCACAGGACTGGAGCATCAGGCCTCTGATGAGGGAGCACAGCAGCTCAGGGCCGCAAATGGGACATCCTCAGAGGATAAGCTACTCAGGGTATTGTATAGGCTGGGATTGGAGTCATGAGACTGCATAAAAATTTTCAAATAGGTATCATAGCGAGGTATCATTTGGCAGACAGGTGTCCAAGAGAACAACAAGGCCTACCTAGTCCTAAAAGGGTTAAACAATCCTTGTGTAAACTGTGGTAGAGATATTTTCCATTTCCTTCCTCCTGCCTTCATTGCCTGAGGTGTACTTTATATTAATTTTTTGGCCTCCCATAGAAAATCCAACTCTCTGGAGGAGTCAGTAGGTTCTAGCTTTGCTCTGCATTTATAGACTCAGCTAATTACCCAGATAATAGGGCAGCGCACTGTGAAAGTCTGTGGTAAGGGCATTTCCTGTGAGGCAAGGTTAGGCAGATAAAATGCCTGGAGCCAGAGGGTTTTGGATTCAGCCCTTCTGGGAGACGTTTTTAATTTATGAGCGCTATTTTTTAAAATAATTTAAAAGGTTTTTAAATGAATGAAGATTTCTTCCTTCCAGATGATTTATCTCCTTTGTCTGACTAGCAGAGTTGCTGGCAGGAGCAAAGATGAGGAGAACAAAGTTAGAAAGATAGGGAACAGTGAGGTCATCTCAGGTGAAGGGCTTGAAGATAGACTGCAGGGTATTTCTAACCAATTCCTCCTTCATGTCCATATCAGAAATAGGCCGCAGATGCCCAAACAGCCAGAAGAGCAGCTCTCTGGGGGCAGATCACCCTCTCCGGTGTGGATGAGGAGCTGTTACTTCACCCATAGCCTGGAGAACTTCAGTATTCTGGGCTGGGCCTGAGAAGCAGCAGTTTATTTCCTGTCCCAGCCTCTGCACTAGGAGCCACCTTGCCAGCTCAGCCTTGCGTCAGGATGGGGAGAAAGGAAGCCTCTGAGACATGCTTCTCTCTGTCAACATCAGCTTGGGCAAAGAGGGTCTTTTCTGGGTGTGTGTCTTTGGGCAGGGAAGAAACTTGACTCGGATTTTTGGTTCAGGCCCTTGCTCTATACATATGGAAGGACCTGGGAGTGCTGATGGATAACAAATTGACTATGAGCCAGCAATGTGCCCTTGTGGCCAGGAAGGCCAATGGTCTCCTCAGGTGCATCGGGAAGACTGTTGCCAGCAGGTTGAGGGAGGTGATCTTGCCCCTCTACGCAGCCCTGCTGAGGCCTCATCTCAAGTGCTGCATCCAGTTCTAGGCTCCCCAGAAGAAGAGAGACATGGAGCTACTGGAGAGAGTCCAGTGTAGGGCTACAAAGAAGATCAGAGGGCTGGAGCACCTGCCCTATGAGGAACGTCTGTGAGAGCTGGGCCTGTGTAGCCTGCAGAAGAGAAGACTGAGGGGGGCGGATCTTATCAATGTGTATGAGTACCTGAAAGGAGGATGTCAGGGGGCCGGGAACAAACTCTTTCAGTAGTGCCATGTGACAGGACAAGAGGCAATGCGTAAAAATCGAACCAAAGGAAGTTCCACCTGAATGTGAGGAGGAATTTCTTCCCTGTGAGAGTGACAGAGCACTGGAAGAGGTTGCCCAGAGAGGTTGTGGAGTCTCCTCTGGAGATATTCAAAGCCCGCCTGGATACAACCCTGTCTAAGATGCTGTAGGTGACCCTGCTTGAGCAGGGGCGTTGGACTAGATGATCTCCAGAGGTCCCTTCCAACCTTACAGATTCTATGATTCTATGGTTCTATGACTCAGCCACTGGGATGACCATGGCTCTTATTTTTCTATTTCTCCCTAGGTTTCCTTGCCTCAGAGAATCTGTAGTAACTCAAAAATGAAACTGAAGTAACTAAAAAATGAGCCCTGAGCAAATGTCAAGGGCCAGCTCCATGGCCTCCATACTGGGGGACCTGAAGTGTTCAGTGCGAACCTCCTTCATGGAGGGCCTTTCACTTCAGGGACAAAATCAGCCCTTGAGCCTTGCTGCAGCAAAAATCAAGACCGCACAGGGACAAATGCCAAAGCATACCTGAAGCCGCAATTTGCTTGGATGGGATGCTCAACGGGAACTGGGAGCTGAGGAGCCCATATTCACATCACAGTGCTCACTCCAGTGACCCTCACCCTGCTGGGCGGGCTGGGGTGCCGCTTGGTAGTGCCAGCTTGTGTTCACCTGGCAGTGATTCGAGATCATAGACCTACCGGAGCCACTGCTCTGCTCCCCACCTACCTGATTAGTGTATCAGAAGCCCTAACAACTTGCCTAAACAGGTTTCCTAACTACGTGTGTATGGCAGCCAGTGCTCAGGGCCACAATACCTGCTCTCACTGCTTGGGCAAAACAGTCTTGATAGGATAAAAAACACTTTCTTTTTCTCTGCAAAGCTGAGGAATCAGCTTCAAGCCTAGGGGTGTTTTCAGTGAGGGGTGTCTTTTTCAGTGAAAGACAGAATGATCCATGCAGAAACCTCTCTGCCTCTTTGGCTGCCCTCTTGATATGCTGCCTGTGGTTTGTGCTGCTTTGCCACAGGGACACCAGGCAAAGCTGAGGACTTCCTAACATCAGTAAAACTGGAAAGTGCTGAACATTGGTTTATATGTGCTGGTGCATGGAGCTAGGGACTCAGGGGCCAGCTCTGAAATTCAGCTTTTGTGTTTAGCTTCCCTCTCCATGGCTATCTGTAAAGCACTGGAGATGTATTCATGTGTGTATATACATATATTTATACACACACGCTCTCTCTCTATATGTATGTATATATACACACACACACACACACATATACGTACACATACATAGATATATTTGCATATATGTATTTCTGGATTCTCAGGTCACCTACCCCTTCCATCCCTCCACCTTGCAGAGAACAGTGACTTGAGGTTGGGCTGTCTGGTGGTGCTTGCACATCCACCTTCTTTCCAGATCTGGTCCATGAAACATTTATGTTCTGGGAAAGCAGATGGCTAACTAGTATTATCACAATCTATACAGCCAGGTCAAAGTCAGGTACTGTGTTGTGTGGAGAAACTAGGGTAGTTTTGATGTAATTATTCATCAGTCTTGGCCTTTAGGTTGTGCCTAGACTGGCTGCAAAGATTAAGAACCTTAGGAAACTGGTCAGCTTTTCAGGCTAAAGTAGTAAACAAAACTGGGCACAAGATCAGAGTCACTGTGGAAATTCCTGGAAATTCCTTCTGTGAGAAATATTGTTCTCATTCACTGCTGGGGAACTCAGTTCCCTCACTAGCATCCTTCAGGTCTTTGGGTGGCATTTTCCCTGGCTACTGTTCTGAAGACAAAGCATCTTCTCCTCTGTCACAGTGCCTCCAGCCCTGAGCGTACAAAGTCTGAATTTTTCCAAGAATCTACCTCTTTCCTTCAGTGATCCTCCTAGCTGCAATTGATTCCTCTATACTGGCAACTTTTCTAAAAATATTTTCTACCTGCCAAGCCAATGCTATAGAACAGATATAATCTGATTCTCTCCCTCCCCTCCCACCTTGCATTGCTAAAGATTGAGAGATTAAGGCCAAAATAATCAGGAAATATAAAAGTTAAGGTTCTTCCATACAAACGGCAGGAAGTTGCTTATGCTGCCTAATGTTTTATAGCTCACGTTAAATGGCCTAAAGAGTAATATATTACTGAGCAAGTTTTACAAGGCAAAACAGGAACAGCAAAGCGACATGAAAAGCTCTGTGGTGGGAATCTCAGCTTTTGCATGCCTTATTTCTTATAAAGATTGTGCTTTTCTCTCACTTTATTATTATTTTTTCTCCTTCATTTCACTTCCCTCTCCTTACCCAAAGCCCCTCTCTCCCTCCAGGGTTGCCCCCAGCCCACTACACCATGCAGTCTGCAGTGCTCCCCTTGCCCAGAGAGCAACTTGCTGGTGGATCTTCCCTTCTAGGCATTCCTGTGGATTATGATTGTTTGTAGGTTCCTTGGTCACCCTAAGGCTTTAAAACTTACTGTGCTCTTTGTGCTGTATGCACTGGACCTACTAGGAAGAAGCCACATGCATGCAGTGGGCCCAAGAGCCATGTTCATTAGGTAGATGCAGCTTGCCAGAGCCAACTGCCACTGGCTTTGCTCTAGCACCTTCTGGAAAAGAGTCTTATGGGCAAGAGCTTACAACCTATATAAAGGATCTCTTATCTAAGGGGCTACAGAAAATGTCACATAAGGACATTTACACTCTGTGATTTATCCTATGTATTTGGGAGATGGCTAAGAAGTGGCTGATATCACCCAGTTTGACCATCTAAGGCCTCGTTTCATGACTTGGCCGTGCTTGGGGTTTCTTCCCACATCCCTGCAGGTTGCTCTGTGTGATCTCTCCCACAGGTTTATGGGAACAGATGAGGGAAACACACTAATTTTCAAGGCTGTTTTGAAACTCTATTGAGAATTTGGCCAGAGCTGCTCTGACTTAATTCCAGCCTGCCTGCCTAGGTTTTCTACCCAGGAGGAGTAAGCTGGGGGGCTGGTGAACAGCCAGATCTTTCCCTGACATTTTCTTTGAGCTGCTTTCTCCAAAGCCTGGTGAGTATTGCACATTCAGTGCTTTCTCCCTGCCCCTCACACACCCATCTCATCACTATATGCAGCATGGAAAATACAGAACTGCTCTTGCTGTGTACCTGATACATACTGCTGCTCACTTGTGCACAGTAGCTGCAGGTCAATGAAGAGGAAAGATGAAGTCTTTCACATGTTCTCTTCACCCTTTACTAGATTAACTGATCTTTAAAAATATCAAGCCATCCCCATGAACAGAGATGTTCCATCATAATTTGCTTTTGCAGAAATGATAGGGTCTGGTGTAGGTGTCTGTTGTGATTGTGCCTAGGCAGCTTGCACATTGCTGAGGCCTGCACAGAGCAGTGGGTGCTGTTTACCCTATAAGTGCTGGCTGCATTTGTGAAATAGGAGTTTTCCTCTCTGTCTGCATAGGAGGAGAAACATTTCTTGCAGGGGAGCAGGGGATTCTGCATCTGAACTTCCCAGGCTTCTCTGAAAACCCCCAAACAAATTTTCCCTTCCAAGTTCTACAATTCTTCAACTATTGTGCCTGGTTTATGATCACCGTCTTACCACGAATTCTCATTTTAGGAACCTTGGAGAAGTGTCTATCTTTACCAAGTCTTACCGTCTCACTGCCTTCCAGGAGGTAATGCCCACAGGGTAACTGAGAGCACAGTTTGACTTGCACAAGCCAGGAAAATGTGCTAAGTGCTGTCAACAGAATGTAATCATAATCTGATTTAAAGGGTATGTATGAGAAACTGTAGCAGTCTCCACATGCATGGGAGCTGAGAGCTGGTAGGTAGAGTGCAGGTCTAGCAGCCTGACTTGGTTCATGCAGCCAAATGCTTAGCTTTTTTTTTTTTTTTTTTTTTTTTTTTTTAAGGTCACAGAGATTGGTGATTGGCCATCTTTTGTGCAGCAGGGTAGATGAGTAGTGGAGGTCAAGATGAGGGAGCTGGCTCCTCTTGAGGAGCAAAGTGTTCCTCAGAGAGCAATGATGTGAATTACTGGCTGATCTGGAGGTGAGAATTAGATTCTCAGGCCAAAAGGAACAAAAGGCATCTCTCTCTCTCTAGACAACATTCCTTCAGTGTGATCAGACAGTGAGGAGGGTCTGGAAAATCATAGAATCATAGAATTGGTAAGGTTGGAAGGGACCTCTGGAGGTCATCTAGTCCAATCCCCTGCTCAAGCAGGGTCACCTAGAGCATCTTAGACAGGATTGCAGCAACAAGGACTCCCCGCCCTGCCTTGCTGAAGCCCAGACTTGAACCAGGGACCCGTAGATCTTCAGTCTAGCTCTCTTCTAGCTGAGAGAAGTCTCCCACAGCACTGTCCTTGCCTCTGCAGGCAACTTGGAAAGGAAGGGGGGCCTGTGTGATGCTCACATGTGCATGTCAGGGCTATTAGAGTCTGGATATAAGTGTTGAGTAATGGAGTCAGGCAGAAACCTGCTCTTCCTGATCTGCAGAGGCAGGGCTTGCATTGCTGCAGGCCTGCAGGAGTATGGGAAGACCCTGTCCCTACAGTGCTTTGCAGGCTATGAGCCCTGTCCCTTCAGGACAACATACAGCAGTTCTATGCTTGGGAACAGTGCTTGTGAGAAGGATGTTGAGCATAAGAGCAGGAAACACTGAGCTCCCTCCACTTTGAGGGAGCATTTTGGAGCTAGGGAAAACAGCATTCAAAAGGGGGTATCTCAGATAGGAAACAAAAAGTAAATGCATCACTAGAGCAGAAGTCGAGGGGGAGATGGAAAATGAGCATTCAGTGCAAGTGTCCAGGGAAGCCAGATGCTCTCTCAGGGCAGCAGAAACCCTTTAGTCTTTCCAGCCACCTCGGCTGCAGACTGCTGTGTTGCTGCATGGTCTCTATGAACTACATCCCAGACAGGGCTTTTCTCTAACAAGGAATCCACCACTTCCTCCTGCAATGCGCCTTTCTTTATACTGCCTGCATGCAATCACTCTGACCTCATGTATTTGCCTGTGGCCACCAAAAACTCTTGAGGAAAAGGCCAATCTGACATAGTGACAGGGGGAGATCTGTAGGTCATCAGAAGTGACCATCCCCGCCTCCTTTTCTGCACCATCCACAGCCTCCTGCCTGGCACAGTTTAACCTCTCCATAGCTGAGCCCTTCTGGGTGGCCCCAGGATTTGTCAGTTTAAAAGTAAGAGACAATGCATTTCACGAGCCTGCCCCTGAGGAGTGTGTCTAGGAACCAAGAACTTGCCTGCTGCTTCCAGTCTCACCCGATCACTGTGTTCTGGCACTGTGCTTAGCACAGAAAGACCCCGTCTCCCTAAAAGGTACTTGAATGCTGGGAGGTRTCACCTCTCTTTTTGATATGACCCAGGCCCCGTTGCTCTTCTTGTCAAGGAGTGTGGGCCTTCCTGTGACCCTAAGGCCTGCACAGAGGGATGTGTTTCTGCACAGCTGAGAACAACACATGCCTCTTTCAGTCTTTCAGGGCCTTGATTTATTTGCCTGTTTATGTTTTCTCCTCGACCAGTGCATGGCAGATGATACCCAAGCAACTCACACTACAACCAAAGACATTGTGTGTGCAAGGTAAGGCCTTCAGATTTAAGTCATTCTAAATTAAGAGTCACCTCTTAATTGCTGCTAATGAAATTATGTCCTTGAGGAGAGTTTACTCCTGTGTCCCATTTTCCACACGGCCTTCTGATAGAATGCCTACCCAGCAGTGCCAAGAATTGTGTCATGCTGCAAGGCACAGACGAAGCCAGCTGGCTCTGTGTGTTTCTAGGTGACATGAAGTGATTGCAAAACTTTCAAGAAGGGATTCCAAAGATCGCCAAAGATTTTACCAGCCTATAATTTAAACCATCCCCAGATTTTCATTTTGGTGGAATCAAGTGTTTCAGAGTCTTTGGGATCAGGTGCATGTAGTGAGGAAATGGGGATGCACCGCAAGCAGGGCGTGTATGCAAGCTCTCTGGATTTAACTAGGACTAGATGTGTGGCCAGAGCTCCAGAGACCCCCCCCCCCCCCGCCTGTGCCACCCACAGGCATAGATCCCTTCTGCTGCAACAGCACAGCCTATCCAGCCCGCTGGAATGTTGACACAAACAGAAAGGCCAGGCTGCCACTGCCCTGGGCAGTATCATGCCCATGGCTTCTGCCCACTTGGATTTTCTCTGGAGCACCATCAGATGGTGGGTATGAGTGGATGCACAGTGGGAGCTGACCTGGAGACATGGCCCTTTCCTATGAGCTATGTTGACAGGTGCTCAATCCTTGCCGGGGGCATGGTGGATCTCAAAGGGGCTCATGAATGCACTGCGCCCCAGTTCTTGGGCAGCAACATAGCATACTAAGGATGAGTGCACACAGGTCTTTAGCACAGAGAAGAAAACAGGTAACTCACAAAGTTTCCAAGCTGTGCAGCCCATCAAAGCCATTGGTGCCCAGGCTTTGGATCCGGTTGTTGTGCAGGTGCCTGTGGGAAAAAAACAGAGATATTCAACGGCAGCCTAGCTAATTTTTCCATGCTGATTTGACACATGATCCAGAGACATCCTGCATGCTGAGTATGGCCTGAGCAGGGATGACACCATGTGTTATGAGATTTCCTCTTGTCTCATAAGGCAAAGTACATACTAAATGCAATAGTGCATGCATAGCGGTTACAGAGCTCCCATTTTCCCCAGGGCAGACGTAAGAGTTTCCCCAAGACCTCAACTTTTACAGCTGCTGAGTGGCTTTGAATGAACATGCTTAAACAAGAAACCTCATGAGATGCTCTAGATCTGATCTTACCTAACACAATTTGGGCCCAATCCTGCAAAGTGCTATGCAGTTTCAGCAGCCATTCATAGACACTGGATGCTATCTAAGGACAGAGTCCTATTTGGGCTCCTCAGAGCCTTAGTAGCAGCAAGAAGGCTTTGAGTTAAGAATTATCCTATTAGTCACAGTTTTACTAACTTTGCTTGCAAAAAAATGAATACACTACCAGATCCGGGTTAACTCTGGTCTGACTGCAAATGTTGTCTTCAGCTTAATGTTTCAAAGTGTCTGGCTGGAGTGTAGGGGCAATGTGACATGCACACACACAAACATGTGAGATATTTAACCACCAGGCTTCCATTACAGGCCGTGGGAACCACATGACTAATTGTGCATCTGAATGCACAATTAGTGCTCAGATGCACAGAATGTCCCTTTGAAATTCTACTGAAGGGCACCTTGAAGTGGATATTTCTRTCCACTTTTCAAGATGTTGTGGGCAACCTGGGGAATGTGTGCTGAAAAACAGAAGTCAAAATACTGTTGTCCAGATTGCATTTCCACCAGTATGTGCTTAAGCACATTAATGATGTCCATGTTTTTGCTGGGACAATCTACGTGGAGAAACGCCCTTGGAGGACATAAGGTCTTCTGGGGCAGGATACTTCTTTTCGTCTGTCAATGCAGGTTCCCCCATTAGTTCATTTTACATCCCAGGTGTCTCCTTTAACATGGAGTCTTGGAGTACCTTGTGGTACTGTTGCCTTTATCTCTTTCTCCCTTGCCCGAACTCTGGGATGTAACAGCTTTGTCCAATAGTGCTGCCTCCTTCCAAGAGCCTGGGGGAGACTCCACACTGGCAGGTGGATCAGAGATTTTTGTGTTGCTTTTTGCTTGATCTTAATCTATCTCATCCTGAAAAATCTTTCAATCCACCTGGATCCAAGTGTGAACTGTTTGGCTGAGAACACACAGCTCCTACTGCCAAATATTCTGGGGTAAAACAGGAGGGAGCTGGGAATGGAAGAACAGCCAGGCTCTAGGGTAGTTTGGTAGGGACTTGCAAAACAGTGCGCAGCTCAGAAACCATCTGCAAAAGGATGTTTGTCATTAGGATAAGAATGTACAAGCATTTCAGAGGAAGGAGAAGGGAGGGGAAAGGTGTGTGATAAAATCTGTTTGCACCTTTGAGCAAATGGTGAAAAAGAAAAGGAAGTTGCCTGCAAGAAAACTTGGTTTATTTGTCATTCTTAGAAAAAAAAAAGAGTCTGAGATCAAAATCTAAGTCAGGAGCTTAGAGGAGGAATTTATCTTTGTTACAAGATAAGAAGTTCAAGTCCGAATGGTTTCCTCTGTTAAATTTTATGGGGTGGTTTCAGATGGCATTGCCCTTTCTTCACTTTGGACTTCCAGCATAAGATGATGCCGGACATTTGTGTCTCGTTGAGCAGTGKATAATGCACTTGGTAAATTGACAATTTGGATCTGCACTTTCTGTAAGTCCAGCAAGAGGTATCATAGGGACAAGCTGCTGAGTGGAACTCCATCACTTGGTCAATACGTCTGTATACTGTGATGGGATAGTATGAGGAGGAAATGCTTAGCCCTAGAGAAAATGTGAGCTGCTTAGAGCTTATCAGGATGGTATGTCAGGCAATCTTTTTTCTCAGCTTGGAAACACTGAGCAGTTTGAACAGACCAGTGTCACTCAAGTCACACAGCGAAAGAGAACAGAGAAGCAACCATCTGCTGCATTTAAATGCCTCTAAAATAATTTGTTTGAAGACAAAGTAATGAAAATCTTTAGAAGGGTGTTCTTTGTTGGTAAGAAAATTACGAGTAAATAGAAAATAGAGTCATAAAGAAAATTGATGTCTAAGCTTAACTCCAGAGTTTTTGCTCAACCACATGACAATAATAGAAATGAGTGTTTGAATGCAGTATAGACTGGAAAAGTAAACACATGAAAAGACATTCTTTTCTTGCATCCTGTCTTTTTTTTTTTTCTCCTCCTCTGGTAAACACATTTTAACAAGTGGAATTGCAACATCTCTAGTGTTTGTCAATTTGAGCTCAGCCCACATGTTGTTATATTCTGCCCTGCAAATTACAGCTTATTTGATAGCAACTCTAGATATTTGGTTCTCGGCAATAAACAACCATCTCTTGAAGCAAAGACACGAGAACTCTGTAAGCACTCCCTATACCTATTGGAACTGGTTTTCACCACTGTTCTCACAAAGAGCAACAAGTTTAAAAATCAATGTATCTCCCTTTGCAGTACCATAGTACCATGGTTTAATTTGGGACAATCATCCATGAAGGTAATTTTGCTGAAGAAGGAGCAAGATGGTCACTGTTTTTCTGTAGGCTGGCCTCTGGATGGGCTGAGTTTTCCACCAACTGTGTTTAATATATCTGCTCTTGCAAACAGTGATGGATCTCTTTGCAAAAGCAACCACCATGGCAGGCTTTCCGGCTGACTAGTCTCCAATAGGATCATACACAATTTCCCCACACGCTCCTGCAGCAGAGTGTGTATTACTGCATGTCATGATGGCTTACCATACTTCCAGATGCATTACCTTTTCTGCTGAATCAGGTGAACCTATGCTGTACAGCACTGAAAGGCAGCATAATCGGTGGCTGCACAATGGCTGTAGAGTACAACACTGTCAGAATCCCTTGGACAGGTTAGAGAGGGACACTTCACCTTGCTTAGTCTCTCACCTGATGAGACTTCAGAAGCACACCAGAAAAAAAATATGTATAAGACTCATTTGTGTCCCACAAAAAACATCAGCAGTTTCTAGAAGGAAGATTTTCTGTCCCAGCCAACAACTTCTTATCACAAAATGGGCTTAAAATAAGATTAATCCAAATCCTCCTTGAAGAAGTCCTTGCAGAATTTGTTTCATTTTTGTTTCACTCTCATTTCCATGTATTTTTCCAGGAAATGAAATGACTCTGGAGAACAGTCTTGTATTGACTGAAGAAATAACCTAACACAAGCAATAGCACTGCAGGCTCCCAGCTCCATCTGGAAATGCCCCTTCCAAGAGGACAAGGTACCTCTATTGTATTGTCTTACATAAAAGGCAAACCAGTTTGAGCTAATGTGCTAAACACTAGTTCAATAAGGGTTCTTGCCCGCATAAACAGGAGACTAGACTGTAAGAAAAGGGTACTGATATTACATCTGGGTAGTGCATGAGTGACACCAGCTCTAGAAGGTTAAATATATTTCTGGTATCCACATTGCTAACTGGACGTTGATATTTTGGAATGGTTGCAGAGAAGAGCCATAAAAATGATACAAGGGCTGGAAAAAAATAGGATGTAGAATTAAGGAATTCAATCTGTGTAACTTCTTAAAAAAAAGGTCAAGAGGACGACTGCAGTGTAATGTACAGGATCCTTCCCGGTTAGAAAATGGGTACCAAAATGGTTCTGTGATTTAGTGGAGAAAAGAATAGTAAGAACAAATGTATGAAGTCAAAGCCAAAAAAAGTTCATATTGGAAATATGACCTTTTTTAATGTTAACACTGAGGATGATTAATCACAAACTACAAAGAGAAGTGCTGGATTCTCCATCTCTTTCATTTCTAACTATTTCATTTTTTCTTCTTATAAAGGAAAAATGCAATGATTTTCCATCAGTTATTTGCATTAGATCATAGAATCATAGAATCATAGAATCTGTAAGGTTGGAAGGGACCTCTGGAGATCATCTAGTCCAACCCCCCTGCTCAAGCAGRGTCACCTACAGCATCTTAGACAGGGTTGCATCCAGACGGGCTTTGAATATCTCCAGAGAAGGAGACTCCACAACCTCTCTGGGCAACCTCTTCCAGTGCTCTGTCACTCTCACAGGGAAGAAATTCCTCCTCACGTTCAGGCAGAACTTCCTGTGGTTCGATTTCTGCCCATTGCCTCTTGTCCTGTCACATGAGACAACTGAAAAGAGTTTGTCCCYGGCCCCCTGACATCCTCCTTTCAGGTACTCATACACATTGATAAGATCCGTCCCCCTCAGTCTTCTCTTCTGCAGGCTAAACAGGCCCAGTTCCTCATAGGGCAGACGCTCCAGCCCTCTGATCTTCTTTGTTGCCCAACGCTGGACTCTCTCCAGTAGCTCCATGTCTCTCTTGTACTGGGGAGCCCCAGTACTCGAGATGAGGCCTCAGCAGGGCTGCGTAGAGGRGCAAGATCACCTCCCTCAACCTGCTGGCAACAGTCTTCCCGATGCACCTGAGGAGACCACTGGCCTTCCTGGCCACAAGGGCACATTGCTGGCTCATGGTCAATTTGTCATCCACCCACCAGCACTCCCAGGTCCTTCTCTGCAGAGCTGCTCTCCAGAAGGTCGGCCCCCAGCTTGTACTGGTGCCTAGGGTTATTCTTCCCTAGGTGCAGGACTCTGCA
This sequence comes from Rhea americana, assembly GCF_003343005.1. NCBI lineage: Eukaryota > Metazoa > Chordata > Aves > Rheiformes > Rheidae > Rhea > Rhea americana. The sequence continues at coordinate 843,773 of NW_028186381.1, forward strand.
CTTGCCCTTGTTGAACCTGAGGAGGTTCCTCTCCGCCCAACTCTCCAGCCTGTCCAGGTCTCTCTGAAGGGCAGCACAGACCTCAGGTGTGTCAGCCACTCCTCCCAACTTAGTTTCATCAGCAAACTTGCTGAGGACGCACTCTGTCCCTTCGTCAGGCCATTGATGAAGAAGTTGAACAGGATGGGACCCAGTACTGAGCCCTGGGGGACACCRCTAGCCACAGTCCTCCAACTAGACTCCATGTCACTGATGATGACCCTCTGAGCTCTGCCTTTCAGCCAGTTCTCAATCCACCTCACTGTCCACTCGTCTAACCCACACTTCCTGAGCTCATCTAGGGGGATGTTACCAGAGACAGTGTCAAAAGCCTTCCTGAAGTCAAGGTACACAATGTCCACTGCTCTGCCCTCATCTACCCAGCTAGTCATTCCATCATAGAAGGCTATCAGACTGGTTAAGCAGGACTTCCCCTTGGTGAAGCCGTGCTGACTACTCCTGATCATCTTCTTTTCCTCCATAAGCTTGGAGATGACATMCAGAATGAGCTGTTCCATCACCTTTCCAGGGATGGAGGTGAGGCTGACTGGCCTGGTTCCTCCTTTTTGCCYTTTTGGAAGACTGGAGTGACAYTGGCTTTCTYMCAGTCCTCAGGCACCTCTCCAGTTCTCCAGGACCTTTCCAAGATGRTGGAGAGCGGTCTGGCAACAACATCCGCCAGCTCCCTCAGTACCCGTGGGTGCATCCCATCCGGGCCCATAGATTTGTGAATGTCAAGCCTGCCCAGAAGATCTCTAATCCTATCCTCCTCAACCAAAGGAAAGTCTTCCTTTCTCGAGACTTTCTCCCTCATGTCCAGGCTACACGATTCCTGAGGGCTGCCCTTGGCAGTGAAGACTGAAGTRAAGTAGGCATTCAGTAACTCTGCCTTCTCTGTATCCCTTGTCACCAGGGACCCCGCCCCATTCAGTAGGAGGCCCATATTTTCCCTAGTCCTCCTCTTGTTGCTGATGTATTTGATGAAGCCTTTCCTGTTGTCCTTAACATCCCTTGCCAGACTCAATTCCAAAAGGGCCTTAGCCTTCCTCGCAGCATCTCTACATACTCTGACTACATTCCTATAATTCTCCCAAGTAGCTTGTCCCCTCTTGCACATTCTGTGTATTTTCTTCTTCTTTTTGAATTTGGCCAACAGCTCCTTGCTCACCCATGCAAGTCTCCTGCCCCTTTTGCTGCACTTCTTACTCACAGGGATRCATCACTCTTGAACTTGGAGGAAGTGATGTTTTACTATTAGCCAGCTCTCCCAGACCCTCCTTCCTTCTAGGGCCTTAACCCATGACATTCCACCAATTAGGTCTCTGAAGAGCCCAAAGTCTGCTCTCCTGAAGTTCAGAGTTGCAATCCTGCTTGTTGCCTTACTTCTTTCCTGCAGGATCCTGAACTCCACTATCTTGTGGTCACTGCAGCCAAGGCTGCCCCCAACCTTCACATCACTAATCAGTTCCTCTCAGTGGGTAAGTACAAGGTCCAGCAGGACACCCTTCCTCGTAGGCTCCTCCACCGTTTGTGACAAGAAGTTATCATCAATGCGTTTCAGGAGCCTTGTGGACTGTTTGTGCCTTGCTGTGTTGTCCTTCCAGTAGATGTCAAGGTGGTTGAAGTCCCCCATGAGAACCAGGGCCTTTGATCGTGAGGCTACCTCCAGCTGTCTATAGAAGGTCTCATCAATTATGAGTTCAAGACGATCTTGAACTGAGTTCAAAAATTTACATGATCTGAGTTCTCCTGCCGCACCAGCCATTGCCATGATGAATTTCCAGCCTGATCATGGCAACATTGTCCTTTTCCTCATTCTGGTCAAGGATAAGAAAAGAAATGTAAATCATAAACGATACAAATTCCCATGGGCTACTTCTGGCAGTGAAGTACCAGCCATTAGACTTGTTTGGTGAAGAATAGAACTCATTCAGAAGCGACATTGTCAGTGTTGTATCAGGAGCAGTATTCATTTCTTCCTGAAGCACTGGAGAGGGAAACTCACTTTTGCCAAGTGAGGACACTTGGCCTTCAGAGACAAAAGGCACCTTTGCCAATTAAAAGGCCAGATGTTTTAGGTTCTTAATTTTTTCGTAATAATAATGAATTTCACATGACTGGCATTTCCCACACCAACCCCGGGCTTCCAAAGCACTTCTCAGAGGGGAACTTATTTACTCCATTTTACAGGCGTAGAAAGTGATACACAGGCTCATCCCAGCGCTCTGATCTAATACACTGGGGCTTGTATTGGGAGGGTCTGAGTCCCCCTAGATCCTGTGATATCTGCTGAAAGTACTGGTGCTCAGCACCATTCGAAATCAGGGATGAGATGTTTGACATTTGCTCCCAGACATGGAGGAAACTGAAAATCAGTGGCCCCTTATGAAAGATTTGACCAAATTGTCTAACACCTGAGCAAGGACTGAAACGGGAATGGGAACCAGGAGTCTTGGAAACTAGCTTCCTCTAGTAACTAAAGCATGTTGTTAGAGGTAAAGATGCATCATGTCTTTAGATGATAAAAACTGTACAAAAGAGAAAATTGAATAGAATCTCCTTCATTTTCTGGCTTCAGTTCTCAACACTTCAGTTCTCTACACTTCACTCAGCTGGAAAGATTGGTGGGTGACCTAGGAGGGAAGTGCTCCCAAATTAGTTGCTTGCCCTGCACAATAAAATATCAGCTAAAATTCAGGTCCCATGAATGTTAAGTGATGTAGAAGGGGGAAAAAGAGTCTTACATATACAATAAAAGGCTCTTAATAAGGAGGAAAAACAACCTTCCAGRAGCATATACAGTAGTAGTCCCTTAAATATCCACAGCCACTGAGGAGTGGGAATGAGGTCCTAGAGCTCAATAGCTGCCAAAAAGCAGACTGAATTATAAGAATGACTAGAAAAGAAAAAAAAATGGATTACAGAACAGCATTGTGCCACTGCATAATTTCATGGTTCATCTTTGTCTTCATTACAATGTACAGTTCTGTGTTTCCACATCAAAAGTGCAGAGGAACAAACAAGTGTGACCTGCAGACTAACTTCTGATTATGAAACAGCTAACTGGACAGAATTGGAAAAGTTACATCAAAGGATGGGTATGATGGAAAGCTGCAAATACATGGATGGCACAGTCAAGATTGAGGCTGCTCATTGTCTCTCCTAGTGCAAGAGTGAGGGGGCAGTAGGCAAAATTAACCATCAGCAGGATGAAAATAGCGTAAGGATGTATCTTTTCACACTGTGGGTTATTAGTCTGTGGAACTGCTTGTCACAATATATTGTAAATGGTGAATGACTAAAAATTTCTTTCTTTCTCTATTTTATTTTTTTCAAAAAGCAATTGGACAAATTCATGGATGAAAATTCCATCAATGGGTCTTAAAAGTAAAAAACTCACCTCTGGTTTGGGAAATCTCTGAACCTCAAATGAAATTGTGAATGTATTCTGAGGAAGCAGAACAATCATTTTACCCTGTTCTTAGATTTTTCTTTAGCCATTTGATGCTGGCCCATGCTGAGATGGCTTATAAGGCTGAAGATACCTTTGGTTTGCCCTGAAGTGTAGCTGTTAAAAAGTTCTTGTCTTTTCCCAGAGTGACTGTTTTTGAAACACCTGTGAGCAGGCAGACTAGTTGATCAGGACAAGGTTAAGATGAATGGAACATCCTTTCTGCATTAGGGGCCCAAGGCAACTGACTGGCTTCAAGCTTGCTCCATATGAGGCAGCAAATAATCCTTTTGACAGCATGGCCTTCAGCATTATAGGGGTGTTTGAATTGGTCATGTTTCAAGGAGTGAAGGCTCCCTGGACACTTGAATGGAGAAGGATTCAGATTTGGACCTTCTTTGCTGCAACTTAAGGAATTTCCTGTAATGAAAGTAAAACCTTTCAAAGACTTTCTCTAGCTAGAGAACTGGTGCATCATTATATGGCTGCAGTGCAAACCTCTCTGCTGCCAGCTCTATGGGGGAGAGGGCACTCTGGCTCTGTGTCCTTCCTGTGTCTGCTTAGACTGCAGAGTGGGAATTCCTGCCTATAGTTCCCAAACTTGCTTATTTGAGATTTTAAATCTGGGCTAGTGGACCCTTCCAAGGACTGTGGCTGGAAGAAGCACTTTGATTCCAGCACATTCTGCTGAATTCAGCCCGCAGAGGAGACCAGGAACACTAATGAGAACTGCTGTCATGCACTTCATTAACCTGTCAGTACAGCAGCATGTGGGTTTCAGATGATCATCTTCTAAACGAAAAATCTTTTATGCCCAGGAAAGATGTTTCTTGTAAAAAAAAAAATCTTTGTTTCATATAAATTATTAACTGCTTAGGATCAGTTCTGCTTGTGGATGTTAAGACACATTCTGTCCCAAGTAAATCAGACTTGGAGGTAACACCTTCAGTATTCTATTCCCATGAACTACCCTAATCAAACAAGCTATCTTCCTTCCACCATTAACAGTGCAGTGCCAGCACCACATCAAATGAAGCCCCTGTTATCAAAGCTGGGGAAGGGATGGTGCCAATTACTGAGCCTCATAGATTTCATGATGAGTGATTTACATGAGGCTCTGTTTATTGAACACCCTATAGCTCTTGTCAGAAACCTGCAACAGCAATAGATGGGAATAAGATCAGGGAATTCCTCAACAGAAGTGTAATTTATTAGCAGAGATTGAACCCCTTAACTTGTTCCAGATTGAGGCTTGTATATTCTGGTGTTGGTTCTTTCCRTCATTCCAGCCACATCTCTCCCAAAGGCCCAAGGTGTGTAGAGGAAAAGCACGTCTCTGCACCTGGGAAGGTCGTGCCCTCAGCCATGGTCAGCCATGTCCATGAGCATTAATCACACTATAAATAAGATTTCCCAATGCTCTTGACTTTCCTCCCCCAGGTGCTCATTTTAATACCTCCCAGGCTAGAAGTTTCCTGAAGGTTATGGTAGCAGCTAGCTCTTCTTTTCCATCTATGTGCAAATTCAGACACTTGCATAAAAATGCACATATGTACCATTTGCATCCCAGTAGGGAAAGTCTCCTTACAAAGTGTACTGCCTAGCTTGGCTGGCTTTTCAGAGTGTGTGCTTCTCTGCTTAGTAGATGAGTCTGAAGCAAGGAAATACCCCTAGTAGGAATACAGGAAGAACACTGGGGGACTTCCTGCTGGTTAGGTACTGACAGGGGTATGCATGGAAACATGGGAGAGATTTATGGGGCTTACTCTGCCAAGCACTTGTGATCCCACAAAAATTTAGCAGTGTCCCACAGTGCCTGGCAGGATCACACATGTGTTCTGTTCCGATTGTCTGTGGTAGGACATTATTCTCTCCCTTGTGACCTAATGGCCAATGACTTTTATTTCTTAAGCTTGCCTGTTTAATTAAGACGTTTCTTCTCACCCAAAGTATGGGATAAGCTAGAATGAAAGAAGTACGCTTTTGAAACTGAAATAATAACCCTCAGCTCACCCTTGGTGCTAGTTATTATAGCTGAATGAGGTGGTTGCATTATGATGATCAAAGGATGCCTTGGTAGAATGGGCACTATTGTGGGTGAAAACTACTTATTTGACATTTCTCAAGTTGTTCTTAGCATTCCTTCTAAATCAGCCCTTATACTTTGTCTAAACAGCTGAAGCTGATGCTTAATAAAAATCTGGACAGTGCTTTGTCCAGGCACTTTCTATGAGAGATTAATTCAGGAAACACTTCAAATTTTGAATGTGAAATAGTTGCAAGACTTTCACTCAGCACTATATGCCAATGTTACTTAATAGCCTGGTAGCAATATACGTATTACCAAAATAAAAAGTAGCATTTTTTGTAGATACAGGATTTCCGGAGTTACTGGCAATTGAACTTACTAATCAACATCAAAAAATAGTGACCAGATAATTTGCACATGTAAACTTTCATTTAGAAGACAGATAAGATGCAAGCCTCTGTCAATGGAAAGGATGCACCCCATGGTGAAAAATGTAGATGTATCCCATCCAGACCAGGTGACTCCTGAGAGCAGCAGCATTCTCTGCATTGCTCTGAACAGTGTCAGTAAAGTGTTTGTAATGCAAACTGGACAATAACATGCACCAAAGGGTTTGTGATCATTGTAAAGACTCCATAGCTGATCAGTATGCATAATGCAGTCATGCATGTAAGCACACACAGGCATGGACAAGGTGTTGAGATGAGACCTTTTGTTCAACATCAAAGTTGCTCAAAAAGTCTGCCTGGTATGTTTTCCAAGAAAAAAATATTACTTTCTGAACTGAATGAAAATTGTTGCAATTTTTTTCCCATGTAGATAGAAATTCCTGCAGTTTAAAAATGGAAGCAGAAAGGAAATAGAAATGATAAACATTTTCTGCTTGAATTTTATGGGAAAAAATATGCACTTTACTTTCAGATACTGACTTTCTTATGCAAAGTATTTTTTTGAAAAATGTTGGGGAGCTTTTTTACTACTCAGTGAAAAATGGGGAAGCCATGAAGAAATTTGAAAGAGAATTTTAGCATTTCATATGAAATGATGGAAATTCTTTGAGTCTCTTGAATAAAACCTCTGGCTGCCACCCCTGGAGGAAACAGCTATTTCTCATGAGCAAGAGCAAGGCTTTCCCTGTGATCTCTGACTTTCCCAGGAGAGAAGGACACCACTTGCTCAGACCTGGTCAGCACATTGTCCCAGCTGGAAGATGCCGCGACTTTGATGGAGTAACAAGTGGAGAAGGCTTACAGCACCACGAGGCTGCTGAGGTTCTGGAAGGCGTAATCGGGAATGTGCCAGATCTGGTTGAGAGCCAGGGTCATGGCCTGCAGTGCTGGCAGGTGGTTCAGAGCTTGGACAGGGATCTCCGTCAGGGCATTATCATCCAGCCACAGGTGACGTAAGGAAAGCAGCCCCTCAAAGCTCTTCTCAGGCACCACAGAGATAAGGTTTGCATCCAGGCGTCTGAGTGGGAAAGAAACAGGGTGGGGATAAGTGAGAGACTGATCTAGCATTTATTTCTGTGCCCACAGTGTTATGTAAAGGGAGTTTTGGTGCTGAGGTGGGATGGACTGATGACCAGGAAGATTGAGGTAGTCTGTAAATAGAGACAAGCATAAGAAAGTCTCAGTGCAAGGCTCCTGCCTGTGCTCACAGAGGATGTTTGACCTGCTAAGGCAGCACTAAGGATGGTTCGTTTTACATGGCCCATTTATTGCTGTCAGAGTTGCCAGCTCTTTAAACAAAGTGTCCAGGCTAAGTCCCTTCATGGGGACCCACCAAATGGCTATTAACCAGCTGTGGCTTGCAGGCACCCCACTTAAAAGTGAGGATCGAAACTACATTTCCTGGGACTGGACTTGCCGTGGATCTGCCTGAAACTTACAGGGCAAGTGTTGTGCACTATGTCTCCGACTTGTGCAAACAGTGCTCTGTCCTGGGGACTCCACAGCTCACTCAGACCTACTGCTGCAGGATATGCAGGAAACCCAGACAATATTGGCAAAGTCTCATTCCAGAGGAAAAGGATTTGCCTGGAAATTTGAGATAATATGAAAGCCCTGCTTGAGGTCCTGCATTAGAGCCAAACATTTAGAGCTACCTACAAAAGTATGAGGTGCAGGAAACACGGAGAGCAAGTCAGACCATATGTCATAACACAGGAAATAAGTCTGCACTCTCTGTGTTGCACATGTTCAAGCCTTTCCTTCTCCTTAATTTGCCAATTACCTTTTTTTTTTTTAATCATCATGGAAACCTTAAGGCAGTTGAAAAGCAGAAATTTAATTTAGTTGGAAACTTTATTTTTCAAGATGTATGTTTGTTCCAAATCAGAATGAGAAGCCAAAAAAAAAAATAAACTTATTATGAAACAAAAAAGTTCAAAAACCAGGTTTGGGAATCATCTCTCTTAAAGATATCTTGTTCCAACAGTGGTGAGCAGGATTTAATGTGTTACCTGTAGATTTTAAAATCAAGCTATTAGAGGAAAACACTTCAAATTTGGGAGAAGTATCAGGAACCAATTATATCAAGGAGAAAGAAAATTCAGATTTCAATTTATKGCCAACAGAGCTTGTTGTTTTTCCAAACAGTCTAAAAGAAAACTCTTGGAATTCAAACTGCAAAGAGAAAGCACTTTTTCTCTGATGAAAGCATTAGAAAAGGAAGTTAGCAACTCTTAGGGTCTCCTTGAATCAAAGATCCTCCATAAACAGCATATAGTATAGAAATTAGCATTTTTTAACTATAGAAATTAATATTTTTGGCAAAAGTTGAACACTGGAACAGAGCCCAAGACAGTCCTCCCTCCCCACCCCAGCCAGCAGTTATCCAAAAGAGCACAGAGAACATTCATAGATCACAAACCAACACTCTGTAATGAACTTCAAATCTGTAGCAGGAAACCAAAAGCTTCACTGCCATGTGCTGTGGAGCAGGAAATATCTCAAGTACAAGCTGTAGTTTAGGTCTCTGCAGTGAGGTGAGGATGGTATTTGCTAGGTGAAATTCTTAAGTGTTTCTAGGAAATGGACCTTTTTTTACACTACAGAAAAAGAAATTTCCTGTGCTGAGCTCTGACCTGAACAGACATTCTTCCCTTACCCCGAATCTGGAAATATGTACCTGGTCAGAAGTGTAGTTGAGCCTTTCTTAGACTTCCCTTGGACAACTGACATTTAAATGCAATGTTGTAATGTGCAAGTCTTAACATAATCATCTCAATTAACTGCAATGATAATTCCAAAGTCGATTAAATAACAATGTCAGTCCTCTCATTTTACCACATTAATGATTTTTTTCACAGGTTACAATACATTTGCATTGCTGTGAAACAGCATTTCCATTTGCAAGGCTGTTTGACTGAAAGTTTTTCAGTCAGCTCTAATGACTCTTTTATAGATAACAGGAATGAATCACACTCAAGTTTCAGTATCATTGCCATAGCATTTGCTTCTTTGTCCAGAAGGCTAACACAAGAAAGTGTGTATTTTTGTCTTGAATAAAATGGCCTTGTTGCAAACTGCCTCAATTTATCTCCTGTCACCAAGACTACAGACAAATCAGAGAACAATTTCTTGCATCCTCTTGAGAAAGCAAATCTAAAGAATAAAGAGCAGAAGAGCAAATCCTGCAGCAGCTCAGGATAAGACTGAAAAATGTAGCTGAAAAGTTCTGTCAAAATGCTTTGGGATAAACAAGAACTTTTTGACCAAAATTAAAACTTGTGTGGGGAACATTAATATTGGCTTTATTTTTCCATTCTTTTTTCAGCATAAGAGTCTTGTTAGTTTTTGGCATCATTATTTGTTATTCAGAAAAAAAGAATACTGCTTACTTTTCACGGAGACGTGCTTTCATCCAAATCTCTATATATTTACTGAAAATTGTTTTAAGATGAATGTTCTGTTTTATGTTTAATTAAAGAACAGACAATGAAAATAGCCACTGAGAATAATTATCATTTTTTAAAACCAAATTAAGTTTTCAGAAATGGAAATGCTAAAACAGAAGTAAAGCCTGGGGAACAAGGCTGAGTTGTTCGTGATAAGGATTGTTTATAGTAAGAAAGTGAGATGGCCCCTGGACTGTTTTGCTTCATATCCCACTTTGGTCATGAGTTTTTGGGCAAAGCCACAGGCACAAGACACAGGGGAATTTGTCTTCTATGTCATGGTGCCCCAGGTGTTAGGGAAACAGTTAATGCAGCTGGATTTTCTCCACAGCTATTTAATGTACGCTCAGGGCAGGCCCTTTTTATGTCTGTGGCCCTTTAGGTATCAGAGAAGTGGCAATGAGGTAGGATGGAAAACTAGTGGATTTGTTTGAAGTACTTGGTGTTAGGTTATGAGGTAAAAAACTCATTTCCGAAATAATGAAGGAGCACAGAGAGACAATGACAGGTGGGGGAACCTGAACTACATCCTGCTCCAGCTTCTCCCAGGCCCAGAAGAGTGTTGAACCAGTCAAGGGTTCATCTCCACAAGCACAGAGAGCACAGAAACATGACAGTAGTAGGGAACAAAAATTACCTACTCAGAGGACACCTTGTATGGGCTCCTCTCAGGGCTGTTCCAGGAGAGCATTTTGCCCATGGATTGGATATGAAAATCAGCAAGATTAGGCAAATGGAGTAGCCCTTCCAAGCAGCTTTCAGACAGAGTGGGGGTTACTGCCTAGGGCTCTTGGGCACATTGCTGGATGCAGGGGAAAAGCATATGGGATTGTGCAAGACTTATGGGATTTTTAAGGGAGGAATCAAAGGTGTAGAAAGTGAGGAATCTAGGTGATCTGGGGAGGAAAAAACATAGGAAAATAAAAGGATATGGGGATAAAAAGGGGCTGGTCATATGTAAACGGGGCTGCTCAGTATGCTTGTCTGGTCATACTCTGCCCCTGATCAGTGCAGTCTGTCCTGTTTTCTTATTAAATTCCTTTCTAACTGTCCTGGATAAGGAACTCTCTATTCTGTATGCATGTATGTGTGGGGGTCTGAGTACAAGCAACATGTGTCAGACCATCGGACAGAGGGCTGATGTGTCTGCGGTTCCAGCAAATGGAGCAAGTGAGGGTCTGCAAGAGTGTGTGTGATTGCCAGTGAACAGGAAGCCAGACTAGCCAGCAAGTTGGTGAAGTGACCTGGGAGTCAGATATGTGCATGTGTCCCTAAGGGCGAGACCACAGAGGTTGTTGGTTACTGGGGTAACCAGGGGATTCCTGGCAGACTGTCAGGGAAACTGTGAGGTCTGAATGTCAACCGAGACCCAAATTTGTGTGTGTGTTTGTGTGTGTGTGTGTGTGTCTAGAGCTGAGACACCTGGAAGAGTAAGGATGCAGAATCACCTACTGAATGCACTGTGTGTCCAAGGCCATCTGTGTGTGTGTGCGTGAGTACCTGGAGTGGGGTTTCAGGCCTCAGTGTCTCATATATCTCGGTGCCAACAGCTAGGGAGACTGGCAATCCAAAGGCCAGCTATTGAGTGGTCTGAGTGTCTAAGCCCAGCTGCTGGAGGACTCCACATCATACAAATGTATTTGTGTATATCCCCTAACGGACCTTCCTCCTGATCAGCCAGAAAGAGGAACAGGATAAGGTGTCTGAGTGAGTGCTGAGAGTATCTGTCCACATTGATCTATGTAAGCCATGCATACATGCACAAATATATGTATGTTGTGTATGTGYATTGGTGTGGATACTTACTGGGATTACATGCTCAACTTTGCTACTGGTTGGACTTAGGTGCATGGAGCTGTGGCAGCCTTCCCCTGTGAGGCAACTGTGTTTGGCCTCTTTACCTATCGCTCAGATACCTGCCTACCTCTGTGGATCTGTATGTTTAGCACAGGGACAATAATTGTGATTTGTCTGAGGAGTCTGTAAATGCTCCTGAATGGGGAGAAGCTTTGAACATGCTGCGGATCCAAGAACATTAGAGCCAGGCTGGAGCATGTCTGTCTCCACTCTGTGTGTCTCTGTCTTCTTGTCAACAAGAGGTCACTTCTGTATAACTAAAATAAACCACAAGTCTTCTATCTCTTCACCTTCTTGGTGGGTGGCTGATGAAATCTAGGCATGTTGTGATGGATGTGGCTGCTGCCCATGTGAGACACTCACATGGCAGTATGCTCAGGGAGGGAAGGGAAAGTGCTTGCTAAGCTCCAGCCACATAATCACTGGGTTAATCTGCTTCAGCTTGTGGAAATCAGACCTCAGCCAGATTCCTTGATGGAGTAAAAAGGAGACATTTTGCTGGTTGCAGGGAGCTCAACAAGGGCCTGAAGAAAGTCAGTAAACAGTGGCCTATTTGGAACATAGTACACCAGACAGTACTCCTATTTGGAGCTACTGAAGTTAAAATAAGGGACATGGAAGTGTCCAGTTAAAGATGTTTTACGTGTAGCATTATGGGCAGGATTTTTTTATGTCCCTTTGTAACATCAACACTTGAATAGAGAACAAACTAAGTGATRATTATGCTCCTGGTAGGAAAAGGTCTTCAAATTGTTTAGTTGCTCCTCAGGGAGTTGCTAGATCTTTCTGGAATAGGTACATTCTTTCTAATAAAAGCTGTGCATATGGGGGTTGCTAATTGCTATGGCCTTCAGACAGCTCTTGACTCTGTTCTGGAAGGAGAGAAGCTGAAGTTCTTGGCACAGACTTTTTAGTAATTATATCAATTATACTAAACAAAAACCAACCCAACAGTTCTCTCCTTTCTTCAGTGTGTGACTCTGGCTCTGTAAGTGTTTTGTGTTATGATTTATACCTTAGATAATTGGGCCGATTAGTGGGTAAATGGGACAGCACAGGCTGAGGCTGGCTCCTCACCTTCCACAGAGATGTTTTAATCTTCATTTCACCAAATCACTCACTCAGTTTTTCTTGCAAGCATTAACCCATTTGTGGCTAACAGAGTCCTCTTCATAGAGCTGCCTGATGGCTTGGAAGCGGGACATTGTCTCATGTCTGCTATAGAGTCTGCTATAGAGCAGTGCTGTAAGTCTATGGGACTTACAGCCCCACAGTGAATGAGACACTCAGTAGTTCCCAGACCTAGATACCTACACAGATAAGATTTCCAAGCTCAGCCAAACATCAAGGCACTACAGAGATCTATCTCACTAGCTGCAGGTGAAGAGAGTTGATTTTAGGAGGGACTTTCAAGAATGAAGGCACATGAAAATCACCAGCTACTTGAAGGTCTTGGCTTTTGGCTTTAGATCTGCATCTATTGCTGGTGATTATGGGGCATTTATATAACTCAAATATGAGACTTAGTTAAAAACAAAATAAGTCCAAAAAAGTGCCCAGAATCACCTCAAATTTTGCTCTATTTGCTGCTTTAAGGACCACAGCGCTGTGAGGAGAGGGGACTGCCCGAGAACTTTGAAAGTGCCTTGGCTTTTGGTATAAGTCTAGCAACTGTTAGGAGTGGGAAAAGGGAAACCTGTCCTTGGGCAGGACAGTATCAGGTAGCCTGCTTGTAGGTACAGGGTTAAGAGGCCAGCATAGTGCAGGATCACAGCTGACTCTGATTCATCTGGGCTTTGAAGAGCCACTTCATTGCTTTGTGTGTTGTCTGTGTTTGAGAAAGGCCTGAGGAGGAATTGCCTGCCCCTTTGCCAAGAATAGTCCAGAGAGGATGCTGAGAGCAAAAACAATCTAAGTAGGTTGGAAAGTCCTTTTCTATGAGAATAGGCCAACAGTGGGAGATTCCACCTTCCCAGTGTGCAGAAGAGAAACCAATGTAATCAGTGCAGCCACTTCTGTGCAGTTGCCAATGCAGCAAGTATGTCATGAGGCACATATGCATTCTGACAGTTCTCACTCTACTTTGAGATTGTTTGTTTCCTGTGCATCGGTCCCATCAGTTTCTGTAATGTGTCTTATTCCAAGAACTACTTCCAGAGTGCTTTCAGAGGATGTAGGACTGTGTTTCCTAGACATCTGTAAGCACACACATCCTGCTGTCTGTAACACGACTGGTAGTCAGTGTGCCGGAGTGGATAACCAGAAGAACTCTCTCTGTTCCTTAGCAGATGTGATACAAATCTCAGACTATCATGAGCAGAAGCCACTTTTCCCAGCTCTTTCCAKGTCTTTCTAACTGTGAGCATATATAGAGAGGGTAGCAGCAAGGAAACCAACACAATGACATGCTGTCAGGAGATATTCTGATTTTTGCTGCTATTTCTTCTTCCTTGCATGGAGAATGAGCTTATAATGGTGGATTATTTGGATTCTTTATAAAAACTGTGCACAGTAACCAGTCTGAAGTATAGACTCTATGATGTTCCCCGACATCTCACAGGCCAGTCACAGCAGGGCACTGGGGCCTCAGACCCCAATCCATCTTCCCAGAATCTGTGTAATATATTGAGCTGTTATTTTCCTTGGTAAAGTTGGAGAAAATGCACCACCAGAGATCACAGGCAGTGTTGGGTAGCACTCGATTGGATTTTCTCCAGCCAGATTGTGGAGACCTGTGTTTTCCCTTGTGTCAGCAGCAGAATATAGGGCATGAAGAAAAGACGCTCAGGAGAGAGAGTTGCTGCCCTTAAAGCAATGAGGATGGACACAGCAGCAGTTGGAGGAAGAGTTGGATTCCCCACTTCCCCCTGAATCCACCTTTTCCCAGAGGAGTGAGAGCTTGCTTTCTTTCTGGCCCCAGTGTGTATGTGTGACTGCTGAACAGAGCTGATCTCACCAGAAATGTCTAATTGGTGCCTTCAGGCAATCGTGTCTCTCTTCCTGTCTGAGTTTATCTTGAAAGGCTCCATTGAGATACCTCCTATCCCATAATAGGATATAAGTTCCTTGTAGTAACATAAGAAGGAATGATGTCACTGCAGCTAAACTTCTCCGATAACTTACTAATGACTGGGGCCAACACCTCAGCTCTGTTTTCAGACAAAACTTCCAGACACAGTGCCTGAGTTAGTACCTGGCTTGTGAACTCCCAGGGAATTCTCAGCACAAGAAATTGAAGGTAAAATAAGGGAGACTGACTCCATAGCTGTGCAAAACACACTGTTCAAAGATATTCAGTGCTTCCAGACTGTCTCCCCCTTCTACCACTCCCCCATAAGACAGCTCCCTGGGTGTGTGATAGTGCAAGCATTCAGCTGTCTCCTGTGCCGGTATCTGATGAGGCCTGGACACACAAAAGCATGGGTTTCTGGGTCTCTGAGCATTCCAGAGTAACCTTGCTGGGGAGCAAGGGCTTCTTCCATCAACTAGTATTGAATGGGATAGTAGAAAGGCAATCAGGGACAGTGCTAGCCTGGAAACTGGGCCACCTGAGTTCAAAGTGTCTTTCATGACCTTGTGATCATATGATGCTACCTTGTTGCTTGGCACCACTGAAGAAGAGTCTGGCCTCCCTTAAGAAATTTGTATACGTTGATAAGATCCCCTCCCTCAGCCTTCTCTTCTGCAGGCTGAACAAGCCCAGCTCTTTCAGCTTTTCCTCAGAAGAGAGATGCTTTAGGCCCTTAATCTCAGGGCCTTCTTAGCAGCTCTTTGCTGCACTCACTCCAGTAGCTCCATACCTCTCTTATACTGGGAAGCTCAAAACTTGGTGCAGTATTCCAGGTGTGGCCTCCCCAATGCTAAGTAGAGGGGAAGGATCACCTCCCTCAACCTGCTGGCCATGCCCCTCCTGATGCAATTGATAATACCATTGGCCTTTTGTACCATGAAGGCACATTGCTTGCTCATGATCCATTGAATTCCATGAAGTTATGAAAGGTGCAGAGAATTAAAGATGAGAGCAGATTCAGGGCCATGATTGTGTCTTACAAAGATACTTGGTGCCAGTTTAAAAATATTGTTCATATTTACTTGCCTTGCTATCGCTAATTTATCTGGATCTTTTCTATATTTCATCAGGAGAGCTTACGAGGTCAATGCGTGTAACATCTGACATCCATTTTATTTTTGCACCGATATATCTACTGTATGTAACATCTGGGACATATCTTCCCTGCTATGTGGTTATATCTACTGTATGTAACATCTGGGACCCATTGTCCATCTTCTGTATTGAGTCATCACTGGGGAAATATAACATGCCCTAGATACTTATGTGTGTAAGTGAGTAAATTAAGGTTCATGAGTCCCCATAACAAAGGTCAACGTAAAACATATTGGAACTTTCTGTATGACTCATACCCAAGAGAGTGTATATGTGGAGTGTGGATGTGAGCTGTAATTATTATTTCTTTAGTGTCTGCAATGTTCTAGGCACTGGTAGATCAGTCAAGAAGGCTTATGGCTTTTCCTGAAAGCTATTACAGTCTGAGCTAGAAGCTGACAGTGCTTATGAGAAGTATATTCAAATGGAATTAAATTTCTGAGTTTGTCAAGGTTTCCTTCGAAGGATGGTGGCTTGTTGAAAGGTGGATACTACAGTTACTGAAATGTGGGCAGYGCAAGCTGGAGCAATACAGATAAGGAGCCACTGATGTCAGCCTAATGTAGTTAATCTCTTGAATATTTATCCAAATGGAGCTCCAGGTTGCCATACTAGATTGCTAACAGTCATGCTTTTATATCATTTCGGAGGTGACTACAGTTCATGATGGTTATAGCAATAGGTATTTGTACTGTTTTAAGAAGGCCTAATCACAAACTTAATTGGGGGGGGGAGAGAGGAAAGAGTTAGAAAGTGAATTCTCAAGAGAAGACTTGAGATAGGGAAATACCAACAGAATTGAAAGATGAATGTGATGGTACAACTCAAGATTTAAGTGAGCTAAATAGTCTGTTCTCTATGCTTTCCAGGGCAGAATCTCAAACACTGTCAAGAGATGTAACTAGTTTTTAAAATACTATCTATACAGGTAAGGCACCCAGGGCAGTCACGAGTAGTTTCTGTAACTACTGACACCATACTGGGTCGCAGATAGCAATTTTGCCAGGCGTCTATTTTTAGTGTTATTTGTCAGTTTTGCCACATAATGGAAAAAGTTATAGTGACTGAGTTTTGCTAAACTTTGAGTTGTTAGCCTGATAAACAACATGACATTTTTCCTGGGAGATAAGGTCAGAGATTATTTTAGAGCAGACACAAGCATGGTCCATTTGGACGTTTCCTTTACATGCACTTCACAACATCTCATTTCTCAGAGCCAGGGCTTAATGCATGAAGGACTAATGAAGGTGGGAATGCATTGGGTCACAGCAATCTTAAGCTGGTCTTGTATACTGAGGTTCCTTTTTTCTGTCATATCTGGTCTGCTATTGCCAAACTATTGTGGCCAGTCTTAATGGCAATCACAACTCTGTTAATGACAGTTCAGACTTATCATGCACTGAATGAAGTGGAGAAAAGAACTAACGAGTGGCATGTTGGATGACAGTCTGTGGCATATGGAAACAGAAAAATCTGTTCTACTCAGAGTCTATGGTAGAAAGCAGTGACTCATTTGAATTTGGCTTATCATTTCTTAAATAAATTACGAGATGTGGCCATAGAGCGAGAGAGTCCCAGTCCCTTCCAGGGCYGTCAGTCCATCTCAAATCAAACAAAGGAAGCACACCTGTAACATTTCCTTACTACCTATGCGCTGGCTCAACTACACAAGCTACAGGGGCCACCTTGCCCTTTTCAGATGAATCTCAGATTGTGCACAGTAGGTCTGGGAGGAATGATCATAACATGTGGAGGAAGACAGTCTTCTGCTTCCATATGAGTAACAAGAAGTACTAACAGTCAGACTTTAGCAAGGACTCACCACACCACAGCTACATCATTGGCCAAGGTACATTCAAATGTATTTGATATGTCTGACTGCAGTGTACACTTGACCTTCGAGTCTTGAGTTTACCATCTGTGGTAGACATTTGCTCAACAGCTCCTCCTAGACTTTCTTCATTATAGAAATACCATTGAGCACTTAAATGCTAAAATGGAGACCAAATGTCTCCCGAAAACAAAACCCATGCCTACTTAGTTGTGTTCTTCTCCAAAGCTAGCTGCTGAAAAGAGCTGACTTGAGGGACAAGAGAGGACTTCAGAGGTGGGACAAGGAGGTTTTGAGGAGCCACTGACCTCTGGAGTGGAATGAACTTCTTTAGCTCACTACCTGCTCTATGATACTTGCCCTTGGTTCTCATTTTCTACTAGAGTCCTCCTTTCTTCTTGAAAGTGGTCTATCACACAAATTCAAAGACCCGCACTCTCAGCAGCAGAGATCATCAAGAAAGTACTCAAGACTGATTTGTTTCACTTTATCTTGTGATTCTCAGTTAAGAACTATCTGATTGCTCCTCCTTGATCTCTTTTCCATCGTACTCCAAAAAGCCTGTGGCTGATAAATCATGTTACAGAACTGAGTTGGTCTTGCCACAAGACAACTTCTATGCCAACAGGTTGCGAGTCACCATTATGTTATACTAATTTTGTAGATTCCTATTTTCTCCATAATTTTTATCCTGTGAACATCCAACGGAAATAACACATTTTTAAAACCTTATTGCATCACATATGATTTATAGAGAATAATATTGCTGTTAACAGTGAACTGTCAAATCTCACATAGATCAAAGATCTGAAAGAAGGAATTTGACAAAGATCTTCAGGCCGTGCTGATTCCAAAGTGATTTTTCTTCCATCTGTCATAAGAATTTATATGCTTCTGAGAGTCTAATCCGGTGGGAAGAGCTTTTCTCTTTGTCTACATCAAAGACTCCATGTTTGAAAATTGCTATAAATCATTCTTTGCATTTTTTTCTCCAGCCATATAGTATAAAAATAATTACCTGCCTTGAGGGGCAAGGGCTGAAGGAGACTTTAATGCATAAAACGCCAAAAGGTCTCTGTTCAAGATACCAGAGAAGTGGCACATCAATGAGTAGAACTAGATTATTTTAGTAAGAGGTAAAATTAACCTGTGTGCATGGAGTGCCCATGGCAGGTTGATTTAGTGCTGAGAGATTATGAGCAAAGTGAAGTCAGATGGAGTCAGACCAGAATGTCAGAGGAAAAGATATTTGTAGAAAACATGGAAATACTTGCAATATTTTTAAGAACAATGTATATGGCACAGTTTGTCTTGTCACATTGTATCCCATCAGCATATGAAGGCATTGATACCTTCTGCAGAACAGATGTAAAGAGAATGGACATTGCTGTCACATAAGCACATGAAATGGGAAGATGATGTTAGCAGGACCAACAGAGACAGCACTGGAGTCTTCCTCTGGGAGGCCAAGGCTGACTTCATAGAATCACAGAATCACAGAATACCTGAGGTTGGAGAAGATCTCTGGAGATCATCTAGTCCAGCCTCCCCGCTCAAGCAGCGTCACCTAGAGTGCGTTCCCCAGAACCCTATCCAGATGGCTTTTGAATACCTCCAAGGATAGGAATTCCACAGCCTCTCTGAGGAACCTGTCCCAGTATTCAAACATCCTAACAGTAAAGAAGTTTTTCCTTATGTTCACACAGAACTTCCTGTACACAAACAGGGGTTTGTGTCCCCTGTTTCTTGTCCTGTTGCTTGGCACCACTGAAGAAGAGTCTGGCCTCCCTTAAGAAATTTGTATACATTGATAAGATCCCCTCCCTTGGTTTTCTCTTCTGCAAGCTCTTTCAGCTTTTCCTCAGAAGGGAGATTCTCCAGTCCCCTAATCATCTTCGTAGCCCTACATTGGACTCTCTCCAGTAGTTACATGTCCCTCTTGTACTGGGGAGCCCAGAACTGGTCACAGTACTTCAGATGAAGCCTCCCCAGTGCTAAGTAGAGGGGAAGGATCACCTCCCTCGACCTGAGAGGGCCCCATTGGCCTTCTTGCCTACAAGGGCACATTGCTGGCTCATGGTTAACTTGTTTTCCACAAGCACTCCCAGGTCCTTCTCTGCAGAACTGCTTTTCAATAAGTCAGCTCTCAACCTGTACTAGTGCATGTGGTTACTCCTCCATAAGTGCTGGACATTGCACTTGCCTTTGTTGATCTTTATGAGGTTCCTCTTTGCCCTGCTCTCCAGCCTGAGGTCCCTCTGAATGGCAGCACAGCCTTCTGATGTATTAGCCACTCCTCCCAGTTTAGTATCATTAGCAAACCTGCCGAAGGTGCTTTCTGTCCCATCTTCAAGGTCATTGATGAAAAGGTTGAACAAGACTGGACCCAGTATTGGCCCCTGAGGGACACCACTAGCCACAGGACTCCAACTAGACCCTGTGGTGCTGATCACATCCTTCTGAGCTCTCCCTTTCAGCCAATTCTCAATCCATCTTATTGTCCACTCATCTAAACCACACCTCCTGAGATTACCTCTGAGGATGTCGTGGGAGACAGTGTCAAAAGCCTTGCTGAAGTTGAGGCATATAATGTCCACTGCTCTCCCCTCATCTACCCAGCCAGGCATTCCATTGTAGAAGGCTATCAGATTGGTTAAGCATAATTTTCCCTTGGTGAATCCATGCTGACTATTCCTAATCACCTTCTTTTCCTCCACATGCTTAGAGACATCACCCCAGACGAACTGTTCCATCACCTTTCCAGGGGTGGAGGTGAATCTGACGAACTGTTCCATCACCTTTCCAGGGGTGGAGGTGAATCTGACTGGCCTGCAGTTTCTCCAGTTTCTGGAGACTGGAGTGATATTGGCTTTCTTCCAGTCCTCAGGCACCTCTCCTGTTCTCCATGGCCTTTCAAAGATGATGGAGAGTGGCCTAGCAATATCATCTGCCAGCTCTCTCAGCACTTGTGGTCCATCGGGGTCCATGGATTGGTGGGTGTCAAGTTTGCCTAAGCCTAAATGATCTCTCACCTTATCCTCCTCAGCCAAAGGAAAGTCTTCCTTTCTCCAGACTTTCTCCCTTGTCTCCAGGCTCAGGGATTCTTGACGGTTGCCCTTAGCAGTGAAGACTGAAGCAAAGTAGGAATTCAGTAATTCTGCCTTCTCTGTACCCTTCGTCACCAKGACTCCCACTCCATTCAGCAGTGAGCCCGCTTTTGCTACTAATATGTTTGAAGAAGTACTTCTTATTGTCCTTGACATCCCTTACCAGATTTAATTCCAAATGGGCCTTAGCCTTCCTCATCGCATCCCTGGATACTCTGACAAAGTTCCTATATTCCCCTCAAGCAAGGGGGATTCCACATTCTTACACATTCTGTGTACTTTCCTCTTCTGTCTGAGTTTGGCCAGGAGCTTTTTGCTCATCCCTGCAGATCTGCCCTCTTTGCTTGACTTCTTACTCATAGGGATGCACTGATCTTGAGCTTGGAGGAAGTGATGCTTGAATATTAACCATCTCTCCTGGACCCCCATTTCTTCTAGGGCCCTAAACCATGGGATTCCTCCAAGTAGGCCCTGAAGAGGCCAACATTTGCTCTCCTGAAGTTCAGGGTTGTGATGCTACTTATTGCCCTGCTTCCTCCACACAGGATCCTGAACTTCACCATCTTTACCATCTCATGATCACTGCAGCCAAGGCTGCCACCAACTCTCACATCTCCAATCAGCCCTTCTTTATTTGTTAGTACAAAGTCCAGTAGCACACCTCCACTTGTTGGCTCCTCCACCACCTGTGTCAAGAAGTTATCGTCAATGCTCTACAAGAACCCCCTGGGCTRTTTGTGCCTAACTGTGTTGTCTTTCCAGCAGATATCAGGCTGATTGAAGTCCCCTATGAGAACCAGGGCCTGYGATTGTTAGGCTATTTCCAGCTGCCTGTGCAAGACCTCATTGACTTCCTTTTCCTAATCAGGTGACCTGTAGTAAATACCCATGACAGTATCACCAATGCTAGCCTCTGACACAGCTGATGCAGTGACTCCAACAGCTACAGGGGAATGTGGTCTGAGGCATGTCATGACCATACCTGAGGAAGCATACACTATTAGGACATCTTTAGGATTCACTCTTCATGAAAGGAAGTGCTACTGCTGCTGTTGGGGAGAGGGAACATGGCAGGGCCAGGATGAGGGATGACTGAGAAATAATAAAGACTTGGAGAGCAGAAGATGAGGTGAATGAAATGGTGGAGTCTGTCTAAAAGTGCTTGAGAACAAATTTCCAAGCCTCATGTTGGGCCAGAGCTAAGCTGTGCCACAACTRGTCTCTGTACTTGCAAATGCAAGGGTGAGGCAGGGCATGGGCTCTGTATGCTTGAGACTGCCAGGAGCAGTGACAACTGGGGGGAAATCTTACAGTCAAGGCTGGTCCAAAGCTATGGCTGTTGCTGACCACTTGGACTGGGCAGCAATATCTGAAAATGGCTTTCCTGGTCTGAATGGGGCYTGAGGAACTTTAGCCAAGATGCCAGGTTTCCAGTTTCATCTTATCACAAAGTTTAGCATTGATGGACTATGATTCACATGTCGTCTCTCCTCTGGAACAAGGTTATCAGGTGTTCAGATGTTTCTGGAGAGTCTCTGAGAATGCAGATAAGGGCTACAGCCACAGTAAACTCTCTGATCCATGTGCCATGCTTCAGGTGGTGAGGACTTAATGAGGCTTAACCTTGACACATGAGTGGATACTATAGCTAGGAGCTGTCTCAGCTACTCCATGTCTCTTTTGAGCTGTGTGCACTTTTCTTGCTGTGAACAGAGGGGAACAGGCATTACTGTGAGTGATTCATCTCCAAAGGTAGGTGTTTGAATCTGGAGGTGAATTTTGCCCCCAAAGCATGTATTTCTATCTCTTGACAAAAGGGTATTGCTTAGATACATTGCATAGTGATGACCTATGAAGCAACACAAGCAGATGAAGACTCCCACAGTGTTGGTGTTTCATGGAGGGGTTAGATGACTTTATGTAGATTAGCATCTCTGTGCCAGCTTGTCCATACTCTGGCCCCTAGCTGCTTGGGGTGTCCATAAGGCTGGGGGAAGCAACAAGCTTCTCTGAGAGGATAGATGAGCTACCATAGGGGAAGAGATAATGAGTGGATTGCTCTGTGCAGCAGGGACAAATGTGACTCCTGGGAGTTGTGCTTGTGCTTATGCTGCTTTGTCTCCCTGCTTCAGTCAACCTGCTACTGTACTAGTGATGCCCAAAGTCTCCTGTGATCCCAGCACTTCAGAATGTCTGAAACCTGGAGAAATGCATACAGTTCTGGGATTCATGACTATAGGCCAGAAATCAGATCACCGTGCTGAAAACGCATCTGGTATTGCCTGCCAGTAGCTTTTGAAACTGCACTGGGCTGCTTAAAAATCTTCTCCTGAGAACCCATGAACTCAAAATCAGATGAGAGAAACTACCATAGAGCAACCCACACTGGAAAATCTCTAACACCCTTCTGGCTAGCCTAGTCCTCCTTCCTTGCCTATGTGCTGTAGGCAACATCTACTCCAGCTGAGCTAGCCACGTGCTAAGCACCTTCCTGAAGTGCTGATCTGTGAGAAACTCCAGAAGGAGCCAGTTGTTCTCATCACTTTCCATGAGTATTTGAGAAAGAAAAACCAAATTTATCTTGATCTTTTAATCCATCAGGGTTCTTTTCTCTTTGCTTTCTCTACCTCTGCAAACCTGGTAATTATAATTTATAGCACCTACTCACTTTGAAATACCTTGGACTCCTTTTGCCTGGCAAAGGAACAGACACAGTGCCCATCTGCTTTAGGTAAGTGCTCACAAACCACAAAGTCGTTAATTGGACTGACACACGACTCTTCCAGAGTACACATGGTATGCTGTTACTGCACCTATAAACTACTGGTAACCAGATACTCTACCACGGGATCACAATTGGATCAGAGCATTACGTAAGGCCTTGGCACCCCTTCCAGGGTTCATAGCATTGCCATCAGATGTACATGTTCTCTCTAATCTTCCTCATTGTGCTTCCCAGCATGCTTCCCAGAAATGCAAGTCTGTCTGGGAAACATCTCCCTAACACATGGTAGGAGGCTCAGTTTCTAGGGCTTTGTGTTCTCTTATTTTTAAATCCAAATACCTCTTTGTAATCATCTAGTAATCTCTGCTGAAGTCTCCTACCTGATACCTTGGACTCCATGGAGTGACACATCTGTATTCTGTGGCTGATATAGAGCAGGGCAGGCCTGACTCTAGTCCCACAGGCATGGCTGCAGCTTCAGAGGAGCTAAGATGGAGGGTGTTTGTGAAGGTATATCTGATATGGATGAGGAGACTGGTTTATCTGATATGGTGGGAGACTACTCCTGGGGAGAGAGAACTGTGGAGAAGACTGGGATCTCACGGCTGTAGAGGAAGAAATCAACAAGAAGAGATGACAGTGGGAGATAAAGGCAGACAACCTGTAGGAGAAAGAGAGAAATAAGGCTTCACTAAGAGAAAGTAGATCAGAATATCTTTGGGCAAGTGTTGCTTTACCACAGAAACAGATGGTTACTGATGCTGGACAGGGCAGGAGGTGTGCTGGGCAGGAGGTGATGCTATTTCTACTTTCTCTGACATGAAGTTTTGACATTCGCCTACTCAGACTGGCTTGTATCCATGGGGTAGACTGGACCATAAATGCCTTCAGTTAGGAATTGTTCAGCCCCTGTACTGGGTGTCTCATGATGGGAGGAGGGGTGGCCCAGACCACTCACAGTCCCTGGTGAGTGATACCTGATAATACACTGTGTGTAAAACACAGCGGCCGCTGAGCTTCAGGTCAGCACATGAAGTGATGGAGAATGAGTCTTATAGACCTACAAATGCTGTTGGCATAGATTTATCTTGAACGGCTGGAACACTTCTACCCAGTTTGCCAGTCTTCTCAGCATTTGTGCTAGAGTTTGCAGGAGGAAGCCCTGCTGCTCTGAAGCATTATTTGCCAAAACCAGAGAGTACCTGGATTAGTAAAGGTATAGGGGGGAGAAGGAGGGCAATGTGAATGTCTCCCGGCAGAGCATTCACAGAGGAACCTCCTGACCTTCCCATCTGACATCAACTTGCCTGAAATCTAAAGTCATTTTTTTTCCCTACCATCCGTTCTGTGAACATGGATGGGCAGCTTTGAGAAGGTTCCTTGCATAAGGACAGAACCTCATTTTTGCTGGACCAGGAGAGAAGGGGAGAGGGCAGTGTTCAGTCACAAGACACACAGTCATTGGAGACCCAAGCTGACTTTGCATCAGAAGATACAACGTGATCTCATTCATTCTATCAGGGAATAGCCACTCTGTCACGATTTGAGATCCAGTTCAACACTAAAGCTACTTTCTGGCTAGGCTCAAGAGGACTATAGGGTAGACACTGTGGCATATACTCCACTGCAACCTTTTCTAGCCTTCTGCCTAGAAGTAAACTTCCAGTCCACTTGCTCCTGATACTCACTGAGGGAGTGCAGTGTGAGCATGGTCTCTTTGTGGTATCTGGCCAGTGTTCCTCCTTCCTTGTTTATAGTCTTCTAGAGACCAGACCCAGGATGTGTTAACTTGAGCTTCTTCTTTCTCTTCCCAGAGGCATAGTCGTTTGTTCAGGCTGCCACCATAAATGGCTGTGTAGGAAGGAACATAGGGCACAAGTACAATCCAAGAGGGTTCCAATGTGGAGGAAGCTGTCCTGGGGCCAAGACACTTTGGAAAGTCATGTTCATATCCTGACTGCCACAGGCTTTCTGATCATCCTGGGCTCCTACTTTTCTTACAACTTCTCCTAAACTCCTACTTCCCTGTTCGATACTCCCCATAAAATAAAGGAGGAATAACTTTTCTTCTGTTCACTAATGTTAACTTTTATTGGGGTTTCTTTCTGGCTGGATTTTCCTCTCCTTGAGTGTATATGTATGAGTCAGTCCCCTACTTTTAGAGTCTCTGAAACTAGCTACCAACTTTGCAGTTGGTACCATAGCCTCGCAGCATGGATCTCACAGAACTCGAGGAGTGACAGGTTGGCCTGTCACCTTGCAGTCTCGCCAAGCAAGCGAAGGGATTTCTCTACAGGTATGAACACGCCTCACGCCTGGTCTCCTATCTGGGATCGTAGCAATGCAGAAAAGGGACACAACAGTTCAATTCCTAGTGCTACTGAGGTTTGGGTGAGTATATCCTATCTCAGTGGACATCCCATCTGAACACTCAACATGCAAGAAAGCAGCTGTCTTTGGAGACAACAGTTTATCTTAATCATTATTTTTTTACTTTCTTGTTGTAAAGACTCCACTGACACATTGGGCTTTTGCTATGTTTCAGCTCTAACTCAGTGCTGCACAGGTAGTAAATGCCAAACTCCCTCAGTCCCACAGGGGTTTAAAGCATTCCCCTCTGTCCCCCTTGTTCAGCCACTTAGTCTCTGGAATTGTCCATCAGTTGCACTGATACAGGTAAGCTGATGACGGTTACTCTGAACTTCTACTTAGTTTGGCTGCTTCTGTTTTAGACCTGAGAAAAGGCTTGTGTATCCAGAAACCTGCCTGTTTTTCTTCTACTATGTCAGGTTGTCCGTAAGAGATACATACTTTCTCTTCAAATCCTACCTGAATCCTAGAATGACAAACATRGACATCAAATGCAAATATCTTAAAGAGCAAGAAAATAACCTGCACACAATCTTTTTCTGCCTAGTAGAGCTGTTTGTTCCTCCCTACTCTTGTTGACACCGATTTTTACCCCCCTCTTCAGCTTACTATGTGTTGCCAACTTACAAGGCAAATAGTTAATATTCCATGAAATGCCATGCAAGTCTAGTAACTCATGAACTGTCATGATGTGCCATAAAGCCATTTCCTATTCTGAATGGAAAAAAAACCTAGTCTCTGGGCAACAGGAATACACTAGGTCTCAGATAGCCTAACCAGTAATGCTCGGAAACTGCACAGTGGTGACCTATGGGTGTTCCAGGCTGGTTAAATTTTTGGCAATGAATACACAAGTCTCATAAACTTATGGAAAATGACTCAGATACTTGAAAAAGAAGAAAAAAAAATCTCTAATACAGAATTGTATTAGAAGATCTTGGCCTGTGGTTAGTTAACGCATTCAGAGAAGTCATGGCAACATAGGTAAAATCCAAGCAGAGCAACTTTGTTCTACATCTGCCTTAAGACACATTAACAGTCCTTACTAAGCCACTTACCCATTTCAAATCAGGTCTTATTTATCTTAATGGAATATTTCCCTACTGGAATGGAGTGAAAAAGAAAAAATGACTACCGAAGAGCATTTCTACTTTAAAATTGAGCTAGAAGGAGAATTGCAAGATTCCACAAGTTTTGGCTTCTCTAACTGGAAATCAGTACAGTGTGAAGACCTAACAGGACATGCATTCACCAGTGTAAGAGTAGTGCAGGCCCCTCACAGTGCATGTTATGTGCCTTCAAAAACATTCAGATCCATCCAGAGCAGGCCTATGCCTTATAGCCATGCTGGGATCATTACCAGACATGGTTGTTGGGCCTTCACTGTGACCAAGAGTTCTCTGTTGTACAGTTTCTGTGTAAAGAGTGAGAAAGTGCAAATCATCATCTTTTTCTACTCATGACCTCCAAGCTTTCAAATAGGACTTTCCAATATTGTGCTAAAAGCCTTTCAGATAAGCTCTTCAGCTGGGGTGCATGTCCCACAATGTGTACTGTACTGAATCACCCACACTGGTGGCACAGTTCTGCTGGCTTGTACCTGGGCTCTGAACTAGCTTTTGGCTAGAACGCTGAGTGTAACCCAAAACATTTAGTGAATGGAGCAACACAGGATGTGCTTCTTCCTTGAGCTCCTGCCTCTTAGAGGCAGGAGAGCTGGGAACACAGTTACTTCTCTGACCAAATTCTGGAGTCAGGAGGCCTAGTGCACTAGGTGCATATGACTTCCAAACAATCTAACAGCTCTTACACTTGCAATATCACTTTGATGTTCCATACCTTTGCAAATCCATGAACAAATGTTAAGAAAATGCTCTGATTTAGCTCCTTCTGAAGCACTTGCTTGGTACTTCATTGCTGGATGGGTTTGTCCCAGTGTTAAATGAAACTAGAGTTTGTCAGAGATCCTCTGCTTCCAGTCTTCACTCCCCTTCTGCAAATTCAGCAACTGGCTTTAGGATCATCACTAGACAACCTACTCTAGCTTCCAAACTGAGAGAAGATGCAGAAGAAGCTCAGGCAGTTKCCTCCCTAGTCACTGCTTTACAGACCATAACTCCAGGCATTTTCTTAGAAAATCAGTACCCAGAATGCCTGCTATGTAGGCAGGATGCAGCCATGAGACATGGAGCTGAAGCAGTGTGGGGAGTCCAAGCTAGAAACATACCTCAGGCTTGGTGCAGTGCTAAAACGGGGCAGAGCTGGCTCATGCCCATCCTCTCAGAGCATAGTTGTCTGCCTGCATCTCCTGTATTCTTTATGTTGAGGGTAGATTTTACAACAACCTGTTAGTGGTCTATCAGGTAGCAGGGTCTTTCCAAGCAGCCCACTATGCTTTTGAAACTTATTCTTTAATCAGGTAGTCTGAGAAGGAAGAGGGCTCCTTTGCTTGGGATATCTTTGAAACTTTCATTTGCAGTGGCTTTCCCCTCCACTTTTGAAGTGTTTGATTCAGCCTCATAGGTACAGCCTGAGAAAGTGACTACAGGGGGCATGACCCATTTCTTCATTTTATTCCAGAATTGCTTTAATAGGTTTATCCTGAAATGTTGTGAGCACAGCAAGAACAGGATAAGTGAGGCAGGCCCGCAAAAGATACTGCTGTTTGCCTTTCAGAATAGAAGCCACTCTCTTCGTGCTGCATTTAACATGACCTGTCCCAAATGCTTTCTCTCCCGGTGATTAATGGTTATACAGACTACACTGTGACCTAGCCACATTTAGCAGACTTAATCTTGAGAAGGCTGATCTAGTCACTGAAGGTGGTCCATGATGCAGAATGCAACTCTGTGTGTCTGTAGCAGTTCAGCCAAAGCCCCAAATGTGCTTTATCCTCTATGCACCTACATGTGAAAACCTCTAAACTAACTGAAGAATCAGAGCTGAGGCTCAAGAGGAAAGGTAGAGAAGGTGTCCAGATGAACCCCTTGGATAGCCATGGCATGCCATGCAGAGGTTAACCACAGTGCCAGTCTCTGGCCTGAGCATCCGTGATCATGGCATTACAAAGACTCTAGTGAGACAAGGAAGCATTTTGGACTGGCACATGGAACCTGGATGCCTTGATCCTGTTTCTGACTTTGCCACTGGCCTTGGGAGCTCACTTTGCCTACATATGCTTGTATGTTTCATATCTGTGGACAGCAAGCACTGACAATGAGCAAACTCCTCTGTAAAGCACTTCGGAGTGTACAGATAGAAATGGCTTTGTGAGGTTACTATCTTAATAGGGAAAGATCAGCTCCACAGCATCTTACCCTGTAGTTCACTGTGTCTGCCAGGTCCCACCAATTTGCCGACTGTTACTCAGCTAATCACTTTCCAGGTTCTCTGTTCAGGTGAATTGGGATGAGAAAGGTCCAGCTTGGGTACAGCAGATCCATATTCCTGAGAGGGTAAGCAGGATACCTGTCTGGCTCAGGGCACTGAGAGGTTGCTGAGAGAGGATCTGCCATAAGGAACTGTGCAAACTTCCAGCTGTTCATGTCTTATTCTCTGATACTCTTTGTCAGTTCTTGAAGCTGGGCCTTCTAAAAAGGGTGTTTAYTTAAATAATCATTTGTGTAAAGATAGATCCAGAAGCTCTGGGCAATTTGTGACGTTGCTAGAATATGCATCCAGGCCTCTTTCAGATACTGTCCTATTGCAGAAAGGGCCTGACTACTTCAGTCTAGCTCAGACAGTGCTGGGACTTGGTGTAATGTCTCTATAGTAAGCCCAGAGCTCACAGCAAAGCTCACTTAGTGTGGCTGAATCTCATACTGGGCTTTCTGTCTTTCAGGTGACTCTCAGTTCATTTACTTTCATGAGGTGAATGTGYTTCCTCTAGGGAAAGGCCTTGCAGCCAGTTCAATTCATTCTCCTGGCTGGCAGTGTCTGCATGAGGCAGAGAGTCACAGAAGCCGCAGAGGGTCTCTTAGTTACTGCAAGGCAGCTGGAAAAATCTCCTGGCTTTTCATGTGCAAATCAGATGAGAGGTGGAAAAAGATACATTTTAAGCTCTGTCTGATGAAACACTTACTTTCCCAGTGAGAGCCTTCTCTCTGAACTTACTTTCTTTTGTTGTACCTAGTAGCTGGTGGATAAGCTATGAGCCCAGATGGTATAGTCAGGAGAATTAGATGGAGCAGTCCTTCAGGACTGATGTAGGGTCAGAAGGGCTTTCCTCCCTCCCCCAGGACCCAGTACCTTGAACCCAAGTCTTCTCAAGCCTGGTAAGTATTCTTTTTCTTTTTATTCCCCCCTGAATTCAGATATAAATCAGAATCCTGGGAGAGGGGAGGATGTTAAAAAAAGACAGGAGCGGGAGACCATTGGTTTAGTCTCCCAGTTTGTTATCAGTGGTGTGCTCCCCAGGATAGGGGCCCAAGCAACAGTAGTTGCCTGCAGGTTGTTGAAATGAAGATGAAACTTCAGAGTTGTACAAAATTTAGGTCTTTCCAACTGTGGGCTTTGATGGCACTGGTTGGCTGATGCTTTTCATGGGCAGAAGAGAGAGAGGCTGAGGAATGAAAGGGCCATTGCTGGAGCAGCCCCATAGCAGTGACACCTTCTATGTCATACTTCCCCTGAGGGTACCAAACCACTTGGAAGGCAATCTAATCTCTAAAACTCCATCTAATATTGGTGATAGCCCTGCTCCAAGCCCACTAGTCTGGACTAGATACCTCCAGAGACCACTTCCAACCAACATTTCTATGGTAAAGAGACATAGTAAAGCTAGAATTGGAGTTAGGGATTAGGATTAAGGTTAATTTTTCAGTGATCCAACGTGAGAAAACAATTCAGGATGCTCTTAAAAGCTTTAGAAGAACTACTTACTCCAAGTCATGACCAGACATATCTGCCCTAAATTCAGTGGCACTACTAGGAACAGAGCTCTGACTGCAAGTGGGTCTTTACAGAGGAAAACTGCAGCTATTTCACTGACGTGTGATTTTAGTGACCACAGTAGCACAAATCTGCTGTAGACATAGTTATACTAGAAGAAAAGTACYATCACAGCTTCATTTCCCCCCCTCCCCCAGCTGCATCACTGGAAGTATTTTAAAGCTCATCCAGGCAAAACAATGCAACTTGCACACTGACAGACCTGTGTGTCCTCTGTGCTGCCTGGCTGATCCCTTCCCTACTGTGGTCCACAGCAGAGAGTACAGAGCCCCTTCTGGATGGATATTTTCCAGTGTTTCTTGAAATGTGCATTGGTTCTAATGTCCTTTTCATCACAACGCACACATGGGGAGCTGTGATTTCAACATCCTTTACCAAGACAGTGTTCCTTTTGTGAAAACCACCCTCCCCTCCTTTCTACATTAAGTGACAGCAATCTTTATGTTAATTGGAAAAGAAAAGGAAAAAGGGACAGAATATTCTTGACAAAGGAATTAATGACTCAAATGCTGGGAACCCAGGGGCCCCAAGGGACTCTGCAGCTCACAGCATCAATTTTTAATAACTTACAGAGACTGGAGGTTTGGCAGATCTCTCAGTGCCTCTGCAGGGATGCAGCTCAGCTGGTTGTTCTGCAACATCCTATAATTAGAAAGAAAAATTTTGTAAAAAAAAAAAAAAAAAAAAAGGTCTGACACAAACTGGAGGAAGTTGTTGCTTGTTTCTGGAGTTATCTTGGACTCTCTTGAGGAAACTGGAGAAGCTGGAAAGCAGTTTGCTTGTCACACACACATCTCCTAGGCAAGCTCACAGGATGCAAGCAAGTGAGCTGCAATCCAGGCTAGGCCAGAATCTAGGAGCACCAGCATCCTGCAGCAAGGTCCTGGGAAGAATTAGGTGCTGCAATGGGAGCTGTGGGATCAGCTATGAGGATGTGACAGGAGAGGGACTGCTACAATGTACACATATTGATGGTGAAGAGATTTAAGTGCTCTTCTAGGTGGAGTTTCTGGAATTACGCACATTTTGATGACTTGAACAGCACTGAGGAAGAAGCTGTGCTTTCTGTTAGTTCAGAGTAATACCAGTGCTTTCAACTCAGTTATCCCATATTTTCACTTGTATAAGAGATCTTTCTTCAGGCGTGATTACCTCTGCAGAGTCTATCGAAATTATCCTGTGGGTAGCTTTCTTATTCAACTTTTGAGATTGTGGCAGACATAATTGTTGAGGAGCCACTCCATAACTAAACTTTTACTAAGGGGATTTGCAGTATCAGCACGAATTGCAGCAGAAACTGGAGCTGTTCCAAGTGGGATGTGAGGAAAAAACAAAACAAAACAGGGGCTTCAAAGAGAGCAAGTGGCTCTACCTGTTGGACTGGACAAGAAGGGCTTACTAGGATTCCTTGGAAATGAAAGTGAGTGTAGGACGTAGAGAAGAGTCATGGACATTAGGGTAACTACAGCACTTACTGGGAGAGGGAGAGAGATTAGGTGAAAGTCCTCTGATCCGAGGGGCAGCTGCCTGACTAGCTGTAGTGATTCAGAAAAAGGCAGAACAGTATCCCAAGGCTATTTATAATTTGGGCAGCCTTTAACATCTTTCCCTGGCCACCTGGAGCACTGCATATGTGAGTTTACAGGTTTTGTGTATCACTGCATCACTGGACAGAGCCTGATTCCTGACTCTGGACACAGCTTTTGTCCTGAACCTACTTCCTGCTATTAGAACTGGGATATCATGGATACATGTTCCTGTGGATGAGAAGGAAGACATATTCCAGCATAGTAAGTGGGCTGAGGAAAGTGCCTGAAGAAAAGGCACAAACTCCTAAGATGAGAATATTTTGTCATGCACAGACCTGTACCTCTGAGGTCTACAACTCTGCCGAGACTGCCTTGTGCAAAGATTTTCGTATGATGGGATCTGATCCCAGCATTTTTCTGGTTATTCAGGTGTGGTTTCTGCCAACTAATAATCCTCTTTTTCCAAAAAAGAAATATCACACCTTAGGAGAGCTGTGATTTTTTTCTGATCCATTGGACTGGCTTGCTGCAGGCCACTGGTTCAGTGCATCCATATCTGCCACTGTCTGCAGTTTCGGAATGGTCACCTGAACAATGCCAACCCCAGGTGACCGTTCACATCCAGACCTGATTTTGAGCACTTGCTGACCTGAATGGTTCTTGATCATCATGTTCATTAGTGTTCTCAGCTTACCGAAAAGACCTGCTGCTCTATTTGACAGTGCGTTTGAATGTGGGTCATCAGTAAAGATCACTGTAGCTCCATCTGTGACAAGCAAGAACATTTCTTTTGTCCCTCTCGTTGAAAAAAAGTTATCAAATCCAGAATTTCCCTCTCAGCAGAGCAACTACCTTCTGCTCAAGTAGCTACTTATACACAGATCTCCTTTCTCAGGAGACTGCCCTGCCCTGTTGCTCATCAGCACAACTCTCCTAGACACCTGCCTGGGAGCAGCCTGTTGCAATTGGACAAATGCAGGTGCTGTCTCCCTTGAGCTGACAGGATCCATCCCCATTAACTTCATGGAATACAAGCCTCTCTGAAGTCAGATTCCCTGCTTGGCTCACAGCAGCTGAGAAGAGTTGCCTACATTCCCAAGCACAGAAGAGCAAGACTTCCACACCTTTCAGCTACATAGTCCCTTTTTTTCCTATTCCCAGACCAGTGCCTTCACAGAAGGGACACTGGCCTGCACTGCAGTCCGTTAGCCCCCAGAAAAGTCACTGAGAGCTCTTAGGAACATGTACTCTCAGTGCTGGTCTTGTACTCCTTTGGTAAGGCTGGCAGAGAGTGCTATTCTGAGCATAGCACTGAGCATAGCCATGATGACTTGCCCTCCTTCTCCTGTTAGCTGCTGACTGTCCCAGCCAGAGGCTGGTGTTCCCTTCTTCTTAGCTGCCCTTGGCCATGCTTCCTTGTAGAAATGGAGCAGTTTGTGAATTTCTGTGGCGTATTTAGCTCTTGTAGGACTTTCCTTATGATGTCTCCTGACACAACCGGTTGAAGAGAGAAAATTACACTCAACAGTTGAGCAACTCTGCACTATTCAGAGTGGGAATAGGCTGAAACTGCTCCATGGGCACAAGAAAACAAGTTTTGACTGAGGAAAGTTGATTAAGTCTAAGGATTTTGTTTTAGTTGGAGTCAGGATAGAGAGGAAAGAATGGAGACAAAAGCTGATGGAGAAAGGCTGAGATCACTTTGATCTAGGATTTGGGGGTTGCTATGATTTTGTGGACTGAGGTCCAGGTGCACAAACATGTCTGTACCACGAAATCAATCACTCTGTGGCTTATCTTACAATTCTGATGCAGATCCCAATGCCATTCCACATGTACACACCCTGGTACATGCAACTTTCTTTCCTGAGGGGCTATGAATGCAGGGAGGATATGCCTGATTCTTTCTTGAATGAGGAGTCTGGACATGACTGGTTTTCAGTGTTATTCCCTGTTCCCAGTGCTGTTCATGTATGTCATCTTATGAACCCTTAATGCAGAATGTGCTAGTCTGGAACTCAGGACTCCTGCTGTGAAGTGCTCTCCTCCATGATCTACAATGTTGTATCTAACTTATATGGAGTGGGCATCCCAAAATGGACAATGCCACCATTCAGCCAGAGAGGGACCCTGTTACACTGTCCCAGCTCTCTGTATGCCCTGCTGCCTTCTGAACCTTTTTGCAATCATCCTTTTGTGGCAGCATGCAGGCATCCCTCTGTTCCCAAGCCCAGGAAGGATCACAACTTCCCTAGCCCTTTCCATAGCTTGGTCTTCATGGCAATATTTCAAAGTGCATCTGGATTAAATTCATGTTGTCTGGGTTTATTAAGTATATGCTGCACACCCCAGTGGCCTGAGCCCCCGGAGACTACAGCAGAGAGGAGTTGTTCATGAATCCCAAGCTCACAATAGGCTCCATCCAGTCAAATGATTTTCCTTCCAGTCACAGGCAAGATGTCCAAAATACTGGGTTGACTTCTAAGTAGAGGAGAGGGACATGAGGAGGGGAGGAAATCCTTTAGGAATCTGCCTGTGGAGCAGGTGCTTAAATACTGCCTGTAATGAAATATAAACAGTTCAGGAAGCTGTGCCAAGATATTTCTGGTACTGTGGAAGGACTAAGTGTGATGTAGATAGGAAATCCAGTCACAGAGCAGCCCCAAGAACCACATGCTGCGGTGAGGGAGATGTACTCCTGCTAATGCTTAGGGACCACCTTGCCATCAACTTGGTGTTATCATTAGAGATTTTGATAAAATCATGCAATATTTGTTGTTGTTGTTTTTGAAATGTCCTTTTATGAAAAAAATACAAGAATGAGCTAATGTGACATGTAACTCTTGACTGTAGTGACCAGAAGCCTGACAGGGGGTTGTTCTTAATACCAGACCATAAGAAAAAACATTCTGGAACATCCAGCAATGGTCAGTGCATGTAGCACGTGTTTTCCTGCTCACACCTGAGCTCCTGGTGAGCCAAGCTAGGGCTTTCCTGAGCCTTAGGCTGTACGTAGAATTTTGGGAATAGTACCAGGGTGGCCCTGTCCCCTAGGAACTTACCTAATCCTGTTTGAGACTATTTTCTAATTTTACCCTCTCTGTATCATGCTGTGATGATGAGTTGGAGGTAATTATGTATCCAGCTTTGATGTTCAATCACTTCTCTAGCAGCCCTGCAGTTGTGGAAAATAACAATGTCTAGTGGTTTCAGAGATATCTGATGTCTTCTTTGAACATGGCTTCTCTACATCAAAAACTGTCAGTTTGGAAACCATTCCACGCTGATGGCTATCTGGAGAGTTTCTCATTCTGTGATACTGGTTTGAGATGAGACTCATAATAGATACAAGGCACCATGAACCAAGAGTAACGTGACAATGGATTTTGTTTTAATACTTTTGTTGACCATCTCCTAGCAGTGAGTTCAGATTTTATAGTGACTCCAAGATCCCATGGGTGTCCACTGAAATGTAGTTCCTAAAGCCCCTTTCTGAAGCAGCAGAGTCTACAACTCTGCTCTGAATCTTATTTTTAACTAACGTGAATTATTCATCACTGTGCTACAGGAACCCGTGTCTTATCCTCCCAGTACGCTTTGACTGTGGAGACAAACCCATGGGTAGGATTCAGGAGCCTCAGAAATTGTGTTGGTCCTTGTGTGCCTGCCATCAGCCTGGCCAAGTTTTTTGATCCCACTGGATTGCACAGGGCACAGAGTGCCCAGGACATCTAGAGTTGGGTTTTTTGATCCCCTTTCACAAGCATCAGTCAGCTGGGCAAGCAAGGCAGTTGTACATAGCCTGGTTACTCCTGTTTTACTGCATGGGAGAAGAACTGAGGACTCTAATTATGGACTTGACAGGGCACAATTCACGCCTCTCCCACTAGCCACTGACCTCACATCCCTCTCTGAGTGACAGTCACCTTGGAGGGGTCACACTAGCCTTGCAGTGTGCACCAGGCAGGAATAGGTTCTGGGCAAAGCAGCACTGAAGCTCATGGGGCTCGGTGGTCCCTACGTTTGGCCTGTGTCCATGCAGAGCAGCCAGCAAGAAGCTCAGAGGAGTGCCTGACAGGGCCATTCCTTTCTCTCTTATCCCTCCAGGAAGGGGAACAGGGAAGCATTTTGAGAATGCCAGGATGCAGGGAGAAGCAGGCAGGTGGGATGATAGTGGAGTGACAGGATAGTTAAAGCTATAGCAGTAGTCACTAGAGCAGGAATTATAGATGGTCAGAGTGTCTGAGGTTTAAGCAGCTGCTGATCTACCCTGGGCAACTCAGGGTGGTCAGCTGTGCTGCCAACAGACCAGCCTTGCACAGAAGATACAGATAGAAGGCATAGGCAGAGGGTCCCCCTCCCCCCTGCCCAATGATGTGGGGGATGTGGGAATTAGCACCCTGCATATCTCCATGCTTGATGCTTTCAGGATGTGTCCCTAGTTTTTTCTATTCTGGATGAATTATCCTAAGTACATTCTTCTATAAACCCTGTAGTGTTTACTATGTTCTCCTCACAGATGTTGACCAGTCATTTTCTGATCCTTCTGCCCATTGTCCCCTGGATACCCTCCAGCTGCTTCATGTCTGCAGGGCAAGGCCATCACGAGAGAGTGCAGCCCAACCAAGGGCTCCTTAGCATCAGGAGGAGCAGGAGGATTTCTACTTATGTCCTGCCATTGTACCCCCATTTAGGCATGCCCAGAAGGTGTCTGCCTTTTCCAAGAGCAAATTAGTCTTCAGGTCTCCTGAGATCCCCACCAACCCCAGGCCGTTTCTGCAGGACTGTCAGTGAGTCCCTACCTGTAGATGTGCAGCCAATTATTCCTGTCTGTCTACAGAGCTTTCCTTTTGGCCTCTCTCTTGCAGCATTCTGCCTCTTCCAGTTGTTGCTTCCATTAACCAAGCCGTTATGAGTCCTGCATCTTGCAGGTGCATGTTGCCTTGGTAGAGGTAAAAAGCATACTTCCTAGTTGCCATCTGGCTCCAGTTTGGTATCTGGCTTTGGAGTCTGTCTCTGTACCTTTGCTGGCTGAGAAGGGGAGTCTGGCATCAGCTGAAGAGTTCAGTGCACCTCCAATATCTGAATGTACAGGCTGAAGGGTGACTCACCCTCTCAGAGTGATTGTCTCTCTTGGCTTCTTACAGAGTCAGGAAAATCAGGTATAAGCTTGATGGCTCAGCTCTAACTCAAGCTAAGAGACAGGATTGTTGCTGTTTCTCTTAATACCTTTCATCTCACTATTTCTCTGATTTCTTCTGCCTCATGGTCTCTGCAAATTGTCTCTCTAGATACCTCCTTCAAGATATATATATWTTTTTTGGTGGAGAAGAAATTTCAGAGAAAATTATATGACCTTAGGATTTTTTTATCGGTCCTAAATTCTCTGTGTGTATGTTCTGGGCTGAGAAACACACAGAGCATAGGGAGCAAGGATTTGATCTGGACTTGGACCTGTGCAGCTTGTATCAGTGTAAAACAACTGTGTTTTACACTCTGTGCAATGTATTTTCATGGCAGTCCTGTTAGGCCATCAGTGTATGAGGGGCCAAACTGTCACTCACTAGGTACCAAGTACAACTAGTACAGAGTACAATTCCATGTGCTCTGTGGAGCTTCTGTGGATCACAGAATCATAGAAGGTGGTAACATCAGTTCCAAGAATCATAGAATTGGTAAGGTTGGAAGGGACCTCTGGAGATCATCTAGTCCAAACCTCAAACAAGTGGCACATACGGGGATCGAAGCCACGACCTTGGCATTATTAGCACCATGCTCTAATCAACAAAGCTAAACCTAGTCCCCAAACCGCATATGATGCATATTAATTTATGCCTCTTTGTCCTCCCTGACACCTGCTTAAACCCCCATTAGCCTGGAGAAGAGAAGACTGAGGGGGGATCTTATCAATGTCTATAAGGACCTGAAGGAAGGGTGTCAAGGAGATGGGGCTAAAATCTTTTCAGTTGTCTCATGTGACAGCACAAGAGGGAATGGGCAGAAACTGAACCACAGGAAGTTCTGCCTGAATGTGAGGAGAAATTTCTTCACTGTGAGAGTGACGGAGCACTGAACCATGGAATCACAGAATTGGCAAGGTTGGAAGGGACCTCTGGAGATCATCTAGTCCAACCCCCCTACTCAAGCAGGGTTACCTAGAGCATCTTAGACAGGGTTACAGTAACAAGGACCCCCCTTGCTGAAGCCCAGGCTTGAACTTTAGATCTTTAGGTCTTCAGTCTAATGCTCTCCCAGCTGAGCTACTTTGGCCCCAACTGGAACAGGTTGCCCAGAGAGGTTGTGGAGTCTCCTTCTCTGAAGATATTCAAAGTCCGTCCGGATGCAACTCTGTCTAACGTGCTCTAGGTGACCCTGCTTGAGCAGGGAGGTTGGACTAGATGATCTCCAGAGGTCCCTTCCAACCTTAACGATTCTGTGTGATCCTGTGATAACTTATCCTATACATCACAGTAGCCCCAAAGGGCCTCAACCATACGTCTCCTACAGYCTTTTGGGTAGCCCCAGCAGGGACACTGCCTAGTGAGAAACATCCTTCTTTAGCATTGTGCAGTTTTATTTTGTCTTCTCTAAGCTGAAGAAATCAGTGAGAATCCCTATCCTTGCCAAGAGCCCTTCCAGTGTGATTAAAGCTGGAATGTTCCAAAAGTCTATCCTGGCAGATTTTCTAATCCTGTTCCAGCAAATTCCCAGGGACTAGCCTACCTTTTCCATACCCYTTGCTGCTTGCCTCACTCTCATGGTGGCAGAGGAGTAAAAAAGAGGGTATATGATCTTTGTTCCTGGAGGAAGTAAGTACCAGAAGCCTGGAGGGAATTGACAACTACATCCAATGACCTCACTCCTGTGGAGCCAGCAACACTATTACAGAAAATAGTTACAGCAGCTCCTAGAGCAAAAGCACACCATAGCCCAATGTATCTCTGCAAATGTGGCCAGGAAAGTGTCAAAAGCTTTGGAAAAAGAAATGCTTCCAGTGATATGAAGGCTGGCAATGCCATGCTTTTAGAAAGGAGGAAYTTTAAATAACAGTCCCATAGCAGGGCCTGCATGGGCCAGTCACTATGAGCATCAACCTTTCCTTCCTTGGCTTTTGATCTGGGCTTGTCCTCTTCATATCTCCATGGGAAAAGTCAGGGGTTTTGATGTAAATTTAAGGACGCGCTGGATTGGTTATGATGCAGGGGCTTGCTGTGACAGCCCATTTACCATACTCTGTCACTGGGCACAGTCTGGCTGAGTAAGGCAAATTGTCCTAAAGCATCAGGACGCTGACCACAGCTCCCCCTTCAACTCACAAGATAGTCTGGAGCAAGTTTCTCTGTGCAGCTGTATTAGAATCATAGAATAGTAAGGTTGGAAGGGACCTCTGGAGATCATCTAGTCCAACTCTCAGCATAGCCCATACGGGGATTGAACCCACAACCTTGGCATTAGCAGCACCACACTCTAACTGGTTGAGCTAAACCTGCCCCCCAAATCCTAATTGGAAATACAGAGACAGATGCTCTAATCCTTTAGGGCTTTTCTTGGAATGGGGCCACTTGTGAACCTGCCCTTCCTGGTGTCTGCAACCACGGTGAAGCTTGTGGGGCGTCCATGAGCTCATCTGCATGCTGACAGCAGGACAGAGAGAGCATATTTTTCTTGTTATTGCAACCTGCTGGGAGCTGTGTTGGCTGTGGAAGGGAGACTTCATTCTTATATTCTRCATGAGTAGTTAGCTGGGCCTGACACAAGCAGAAATTGATCAAAAGCAGCTTTCAAAGCTCCCAAGTTCCCAGAGTAGAAAATTTCTCTTGTTGAAATTGGGTGGGAGAGCTGCGGTTTTTCCACTGTTCCTTTGATTTGTTGCCTAATGCAGGGGATGGATAAATCTCTAAGCCCTGAGAKTTAGGGCAGGATTCATACTTTACATCTTCAGAAGATGTAGTAAACAGCCTATACTTTCTAATCCTGGGAGCAAGTTTGTACCTGCTTGCTCTGTATAAACTGGGCTGGCTACAACAAATTCACATTGCGGCTGAGTTCAAAACATCCCCTTGGGGATGAAATGTTTATTGCAGGAGGTTTTTGAAATGGTTCCTGAAAGGGAGAAAGAGGGATTTGCCGCTCTATACTCTGCACAGACTCTGTGGGCTTGTCTCATGGATGCAAAAACTATGTCGTATCAGGACCAGTGGGACACCTTCAGTCCCTAGGGAGGAGTTTGCTGGTAACCTTTGTCACTCAAACCTTCCTGCAGGCATGGGCAGTCCCAGCCTTTCCCACTGAATGGACAGAGGTGGGTGGCCTGCCCACAATGACTAGACCTTTATTTACCTGGTTTGGTAGTTTCTGGGCATGGCCTGGACACTGCAATGCTCCTGAGATCCATCTGTACATGTCCTTCTTGCCCTGTGAGCCTGCTGAGCTCAGGCTGTAGTCATACTGTGCAAAGATCTTATCTCRCCTGGGGGCAGGTAACTTCAGAGCCTCCCAGAGACCTCCTGGGCCATCTGTCCTGCCTGCAGTCAGGCACTCAATTTGCAGAAAAGGCAGATTGGTTGCAAAGAGGTAGCCAAGTTGAGCAGAATACACAGTCTTTCCAAAGTGCTTGTCTGTGCACAGGTATCTAGACATTTCAGTTGTTTTAGCCCAATCCCAAGACCCTGCTGTACTGGATAGGACAGATGGGTGCCAGTTTGGGGTCTGGAGACCACACCTGTAGCTCTGAGAACATATGGGCAGTGTAACCCATAGGATATTTTGGGCATTTTATCCAAAATATGAACCTCTTCAAATTCTCTCTCTCTCTCTTTTTTTTCCCTTTTTTTCCCCTGCAAGGCGTGAAAGGCTGTACCCTGGAGATGATCTGCTCATAGTCTGTTGCAGCAGAAGCAAGGAAGTGATGTTAGTGGCATGTGGGACCTGGGATGGGATGCAGCTTCCTCTCACCAAGTGTGCATGTTAGGTGGCATGGGTTTAAGAACTGACACTACACCACCTTGTAACTTCGCAGCTTCCTCTGGCTGGCTGCAAGTCCCAGTGCATGGCCAGTACTGTGGTACTGTGGGAAACAAGGGGAGATGGTGGTAGCTGTGCAGAAGGAGTGAATTACTTACAGAATCTTCAGATTGTAGAGGCCAGAAAAAGCTTCCCCTGGGATCCTGGAGATCTGATTTCCAGAGAGGCGTCTGCAGCAAAAAGAAGAGCCAGCAATGTGTCAACATCCTTGTAATGACAATCCCTTGTCTGCAGAGGCTTAATAATTCATGCATCTTGCTACAGACTTCTCAGAGAGAGTGCTTTGACACGTGGAAGCTGAGCTGCAGGTGTGGGCTCAGGCAATCTTTGTATATGATCCACTTTTATGGCTGGGGAACATATGCAAAGAAAATAATGGCCAGCCCTTAGTTCAGTGCTTTCAGCATTCGGGGATAGCTTGTGGCTGAAGTCATTCCCTAGATACCTGGAAAGGACCCCACTTCACAGATACTACAGCACAGACTTCCTGTGGCTGCCTGTATAAGAGACCTTTGCCTAGTGGCACTGACTAACATTCAGGCCCTGCTTCACAGCCAAACATCTGCAGTGAGGGTGTAACACGAGGAGAGTTACTTTCTGCTCAGGCATAAGTGGGTCCTGGGAGAGATATGTCTAAATCATGGCTTTTGCCCCTTAACTGTCCCAGATATCTGGATGTGTCCTGTTTCTGCATCCTGCAGGTTCTGCTTTGCCTTACAGATCAATTTGTCAAAGTCTTATTCCACCTCATTTGCTTTCACTTCATCATTCTTGGCCCTACTTTGACCTGGGTGGTCACGGAAAAGACTTAGCTCCTTTCCACCCATGAGAGTTTGAT
The DNA here is from genome assembly GCF_003343005.1 of Rhea americana. NCBI lineage: Eukaryota > Metazoa > Chordata > Aves > Rheiformes > Rheidae > Rhea > Rhea americana. Next base: position 885,586 of record NW_028186381.1, read on the forward strand.
ATTGCTTTTGCAAGGGGAGACTGGGGAAGGGGCAGGAGATAGGGAATACCATGCAGATGCTACAAGAGGGCCAGCTCATCTGAGTATGGTTTGCAAAACCAGGTCAGAGAACAGTGGTCAGAGAAAACAATAGGAGGGAAGACAAAAATAGGGACAGTGTGGGAGGAGATGAATGTGAAGGGATGGGGGAGAGAAAGACAAAATGAAGAACAGCATCCCGGAGGAGACTGAGACCACCAGGGTCACAGCACAAAGAGCAAGAGACAACATTCAAAATGATGGAAAAAATTCTCAAAGAAAAATTGGCATTCACTGTTGTATAGGATCATCTGAGCAGTGTGCCCAAATTTTAGCAAGACCTAGAACAGACTGAGACATTAACATGGATTTGGGTTTTTCAGTGACATTGAAAACTGTTTGCAGTTTTCACTGTTACCATCACTTTCACAGATAGGGACCGTAGTCCTAAAATTATAGTGGGAGGCTGTGGGGGAGCCAGGAATAAAATCCAGGATTTTTGATCCTAGGCTTAATGTAGGAATTGGAGATCTTCCCCTCCTCCTGCTTTCCCACAAGGACAAACCTGAACCCCATCCTCACGCCCAGCATCCAAAAATCATGAAGACAAATTTAAAAATCATGAGGTTAAAACCTCAAATCACTGCTGCATTTGTGCTTTACTTTATGATCCCCAAGTGGTCAAAGAGAGATCAAGGTTGGACTTTTCTATAGCCACAGAGTAAGAAACTGTTTTTGTCCACACAACTTGGAGTGAAATACTGCATCTCCAAAAGACAATAATAAACATGCTTGTGCTCAGGTTCATCTCGAAACTCTGAGAAACTTCAAACCAGGACGAAGAGATTGGGCACATATGCTTGCAAACATGGCATATTCATTTAGTATTGGCAAGAAAAGCGTTTCCTTTTTCAAAATTTTGTCTGCGAAGGAGACAGGTGTTCAACATGAGCAGTGTAATCCAGGCTGGAAGCAGAATACATTGCACTGAGGGGACTAAAAAGGTCATGAAGAGGGTTTGAGCTGTTTTGGGGAGCCACAGTCACTGGTGGCTGTGCAAGCTTGTGTGGATGCCCAAGTTCTCTCCCTCCCTGTCTCTCTCCTCAGGAATCTAGAGAAAATTGCTCCCATAATTAGGCCTCTGACAGCACAAAGAGCACAGGGTCGTCTCTTTAATGTGTTAGAGCAGGTTGTAACCTGTGTCTTTGCAGTATGCAAGCTGCCTGGCAGGCTGGGCTATTTGTCACTTGGGGGCTGTGATTTGGAGTAATTGCTTCTTTGATTGCTGATTTCCACATGGGAAGGAGTGTTGTCCAGGAGACCAGAGTGCTCGCCTGGAGGGGAGGTGTTTCAGCATGGCATCCTCAGTGGGCTCCCAACACCCCACCAGGTCTTAATGACTCCTCTATGGGGGGCTGTCTGTTCTCACCTTCCTGGAGCTCCTGTCTGCCCCTGTGCCTCAGCCAGCAGGATTCCACACATGTTCCCAGCTGTATGTGCCTTTTAGCTTATTTCCTGGCAGCTATTTGCCTTTATTTACATGTGCTTGGGTGTGTCTTTGGGACCCAAACCCGCTTGCCAGGTCCCCAGATAGAGCTGGGACCTCTATGATTAGCAGCAGAAGCACTAACAACTTGGATCAAGGCCAGGCTTGCACTCTTGGCCCCAAGCAGGGTGGCCAATGCTTGCTGGTAGGACACATTCTACGCCAGCTTGTGGCTTCTCAGCACCATGGACAAAACAGAATGTGAGGGAAAAACTAATCTGCAGAGGAAGGTTCATGGTCTCCCTGGATATCATCTCTGGGTGATTTGAGAAGCACAAAAAATTCTCCAGTCCTGGAAAAGGCAGCAATGGCCCTCTGTTGCTCCTGCCTCTATCCTTGTCCCTGTCACACTGAGACTATGCTGTGCCGCTAACTTATCTCTATCCTCCAGCTCATCTCTCTGGTATCCTTACCTCCTCTTCACTGCCAGGGCAGCTCAGCTTCTCTCCCCCAGGTGTAGAGCTAAGTGTTGAGCTGAGGAGTGGGCACAAGGGGATGCACTAACCACATCCACTTCACTCAATCTGTCTTCCAAGGCAACTGCCAGAATTGCTGAAATCCAGGGTGGGCTGTGCTAACTTGCACGTTTGTAGAGATGGGAGAATGGGAGATGTCTCTGTTCATGCACATAGGCAGTGGCTTCACTTTCCTACTGGGGTATATGACAGAGGTGTGCACACAGCTCTGGGAGTGTGGGCTTTGGAGGCTTGCCAAAGGACGACTACATGATGCTGGAAGTGGTAGCCAGGTATCCCAGGCAAGAGGACATGCCTGTCCCATGCCTTTGAGAATAGGATAGGAAAGGATAGGTCTTTTGAGGTATACTGCCAAGTAGTAGGGGTGCCTGCCAGGAAGAAATGCCTGCTTCCATGTCTTTAGCTGCTAGGTCAATTTGTACAAGGGACTCAAGACACAATGAGTTCCCTCAGTGTGTAACTCTTCCATTGTCCATTGGCACTTGACAGCCTCTCTAGGACTTGATTCTCTCCTCCGTCTTTCTCCCTTCCAGACTCTCCAGAAATCTCCCAGACTGGCAAGCAGGCACTAGTTGACTGTATCTCTAGAAGACAAATCCTAGGAAATTCTCTGAAATGGTTCCTTCTTTTCTATTTAAAAGGGAATAATGACACTTTAAATGATGTTGCTAGTGTGACTTCCTCTGAGACATCTCTTCATTCATTCCTTCCATGGGCAACACTGAAGCAATGTTTCCAAATATCTCTGTAAAAAATGACTAAGCTGTGGCATCCACTTATGCCCCTAGTGTACAAGGGAATAGGGAGCTGCTCTTTCAGCAGTGAATGTCTGGTCTGCATTGCTCCACTCCGGCTTGTTCAGGCCTAGGTCTTCAGCTCAGGTCTATCTTTAGAACAGGCAGACTTGATTCTGCTGTTTGCCCTACTGTCCTGTTCTCCAGTGGAGCTTATAACCATTATGAGATAGGAGTTGTGAGGAAAGGGGAGCTCTGGACTAAAAGTGGCTGGTGGAAGAGGAAGAAAAAGGCCAGGTGGAAGGGGAGGATGGGAGCTGGAGCTGACTGGCTTGCTTTGGAAAGCTTGCATGTTCAGTGGATTTTGAATTCTGCTTTCCCCCCCCCCCCACAGTGATTTCTGGGAACATTCCTCCATGCTTTGATCTGCATTCCCAATACACTCCAAGTTGGAACAGCCTCGTGGTTTACCAGCTCATGGTTGCTATAGTTCAGTTACCATAGGCTCCTACCCTTCCTGTATCTTAGGCCTCTTGGTCATGCTGCAACTTCCATGGCACACCCAAGGGATGTTTATTGGGCATGATTGCTCATGTCATGTGCTCAGGCAACATGATGATGCCCTTATCATTCACATTAGGAGGCAGGAACATTGCCCATTGGCAGAACAGGACAAACATGTATGTCTATATCTGGCGGAATTTTTCCTTTGCCAGATCTTTATTGTATTTGTCAGTTTACCTCTTTGATCTCTTGCTCTAGTTCATTTCTCAAACACTTTCGCTATAGAGGCCAAATCTGTGCTCAGATAAATTCTCTGCACTCCTGTCTAAACAGTGTCATCACACCTAGACTTTGCCATCTCCTGGAAACACAAAGGACCAAATTCTCCACATTATACTTGAGTTTGTTCTCATGTTTGCATGAAACAGGAATGAAGCCAATTAAGTTACACAAGTGAAAACATAGTGTATTTGAGAAAAGACTCAGGCTTGGACTCTCCCTTCCCACATAGGAATCTGCAGCTGATCCTAGTTTGGTATCGTGTGGAGGTCTCTAACATGGTCTTTACTGCCTTACTCCATCACTGAGGAGGAGACTATGCAAACCTGTTCTTAACTCTGCTCTCCATGCACCCACCAAATGCCTGTTCCAACTCGATAGATTGATGGTCTTGTTTATGGTCTTCAAGCCAGTTTTCAACCCACATGAATATTCATATGAATATTAGTTTAGACTAATTTGCCAGGTAAGATTTAATAAGACACAACTCATTAGTGAGCAACCCAATACAGGACATTAAATGTATTCTCTCTATTCCCTTATAATATAAACTGTCAAGATTTTTGTGGGACATTTGCTCCATCCAAATCTTCACTCCTGCTTTTATTTTTTACTCTACTAAGGGGCCCCACTTGGAATACCCCAGGACACAGGCAGTCATTTGGAAGGGAGTCTTGTGGAAAGTCAGGGTGAGTTATACTCATTCACAAGGACTTTTGAGATGCTGAATACTATCCTTAGCCCAAATGACAAAGAAAAGGAACAAAAATCTATAAAATTTTCACTACATTTTAAATCTGTTTTGGGCCAAATCAATAACTTTGCTTCATCATTTAATGTACACAATGGAGAATCTCACAGAAGCCCTTTTCTCACATCCTCCCTGGTACTTTGGCTATTCCTGCCTCCACACCGTGCCAGATTTCACAGAAGTGACCATTGCAAGACCTCTTCAGAAGAATTATCCTCTGACTCTCCCTGTGCTGTCACATGTACTGAACTGGTGATCAGTGTTTTCTTTTGCTGAGGAGGAAATGTAACCAGGAGGACATAATATCATAAACTGTGGCAATTCTTGTTGTCACTAACAAGTTGGAGGTGACCCACAGCAGTGTGCTCAATCATAGTGTTCTGATGCCTTCTCAGACATGAGTTAGGCAGTGTCCTGGAGGAGAACAACAGTCTCCAAATGTTCAGAGGAGCTGCAGTTCACAGAAAGATCAATACTTCTCAGCCACAGGCAGGCTATCTGGGAATAAAGTGCCATGTCAGGTGAGGCAGCTGTCAAGGGAATGGTGATGACTCTCCAAGTTTTGGCATGACAAGGTAAGGTTCTGCTGCGTTGTAGAGATGGCCAGGATTGCATGAGGTCACTGTCCTGCAAGTGTCTGTCTCTCTACCAGAGACTTCTGCAGTCTACTCTGTCACAGGAATATCAGGACACCTACCAAAGCTGCTCTCCCAGGAGTGCCCTGCTCCAGACATGTTATTCCACTGCTCCAGGAAAGGCATTTCAACCGTGGTGCCAGCACACTCAAACACTGCCCAGAAATCCCAGCACCCTTTGACACCCTGTGCTGGACAATACTCCAAAGATGAATGTTACAGATGTCCATGAGCTGAAGTGAGTGGCTCCAATACTAGGCAGGGGAATAATGATGCAATGTTGATGCTCTGTAACCTGTCATGGCTCCACTAGCCCTTGCACCCACAAGGGAAGAGGACAAGGAAGCGGGGGGAGGGTGTTCTCTATGGGAGAGGGGGAAGAGGGGGCTACTCTGGTCCCATTCCCAATGCACATGTTGGCATTTTGTTTCATTTTACTCTTACGCTGTTGCTTGGCCTCCAGTCCATGATGTCATAAGAGCTGCATGGGATAGGGAATAGTCTGCGAGGATAGGCCGTGGTGTGGATCTTGAGCCTGCTGTTACTGAACTCAACCAAATGCACAGGCAAGGCACTCCCTGTGCTGGTGAGTCCTTTCGCCCCTCAAGGCCTCATAAGACACAGGTGAAAGAGCCAGTGGCTGGGAAAGAGTCTGATCTTGCCGCTGTGCCCTGAAGCAAGAGGTGAACGGCAACGAACACCTGCCTTTGGCTGCAGTTTCTCTRCTTGGCACTAAGCTCTTGTGTTTGGATTCAAAGAACAGTAACAAAGCCCTTGCCGGTGAACACATTTCAACATGTTATTATTCCCAGGCCGGCTTTCAAGATCCTTTTTCTATTCCTTCTGTACTGATTGCTCTTGTTTCTCTTGGCTCCCAACTTTGGCTTTTCAGGCTTCATTAACTGGAATTTATTAGCAACTTTAAACAATCTTCCTGCTGCCAGAAAGAAAGAAAGAAAAAAAGAAAAAAAAAAGAAAGAAACAAGGAGGAGTCATACTAAACTCCAGGCTGCTCCCTGTCTGTGTGAGGCCCATGTCTGAACACCTCTCTGCCRGTGGAGTCAGAATAGACTTTCTTCAGTGGGAAGAGTCATTGAGTGCCTGCGCTGGGAACATGCTTGCTCCCCGCACTGCCTCTCGTCTGCTCTGAGTGCAGTTTGTTCTGTTTCCCCTTTTTGTTCTGAAGCTAGAGGCAGCGTGGTGGCAGGGAGCAGAGGAAGTCTTGGGAGCCAGAAGTGCAGACTGACAGACAACCGTCAGAAAGTCACCTTTGGAGGGCATTCCTCAGTGATGTTGCCTCTTCAAAACTGGCTGAAACTGAAGAATCTGGTCTCTTTGGAGTCCTGGAGCCAGAGTGCTAACTGCATCCATAACACCTTCTTGAGCAGCTCAGAGTAAAAATTAGTGACTAACAGGATCTAGAGGATCTAGGGCACCTGAAAGGCCTGTTCTTTTCACTGAATGGATGGGTAAATAGAGGCATTAGTGAGGAAAATTGCTTTACCAAGACCATGCAGTGAGTAAATGGTAGAGCTGTAGAAGTTCTAGTGACCTCATCTGTGCTGTAACCACAAAGCTGCCTCTGATCCCTTTGAGACATGGCCATTTGGTCTGCAGAGGGGAGCTGAGCAAATAAGGACATGGCCTTGTAGGACCACAGGCTGACTGGACACAAATGACCAGCTTAATGTACAAGCCGAGCCCTGAGCCCAGCTGATACCTGACTTTCATAAAGCTCCACGTTTATGGGGAGCCTCAAGTGGTGCTAAAATAGATGTGCATAAAAAGAAGGAATTACAAAAGGTGAGGTTAAAAAACCAGCCCTTTTCTAAGCTGCTTTGACAAAGAACTATTAGAGATAGATCTAATGAGAGGGAAGACTGGCAGCAACAGAATAGGAGAGAGAAATTATGAGTAGCTTGTGGAGGAGGAACGTGGACTTTCTGGGACTTTCAAAGAAATTGAGAGATAGATAACATCTGTATATGTTCAAGGGTCAGGGGTGACAGGGACATTTCTGAGTATTACAGCAGGAGGAAGTGCTATCTCTACCAAGCAGTAGTTTCCAGAGGACCTGAGGAGAAGATCTGAAAATCCGTGTTGAAGTTGGCAAACATTTTTGGCTGAGGAAAATGTGATTTTTTTTCAAAATGTACAAGAATTCTTTTAGGCAACTTTGAAGCAAATCTTTTCAGCTTTCACTTTGAAATATCTTTTTTTTTTCAAGTTTGACCCAATGTAAAACAACAAATGTGAAGAAGTAGCCTTAAAATGAAACAAAAGTATTTTGTTTCAGGTCAAATGAACTGTTCTGCATTGATCAAAGTCCCAGATTACCAGTTTTACCTCACCTTGAATTGAATTTTGCAATTTTTCTCTTCATTTGCTGAGTCCTCAAGCTTATTACCAATTTATCAAGGATGTATCAGGGAACATAGGAATGCACAAGATAGACTGGGGCTAGAAGGTCACCCAAATACCTAGAGTTGAGCAATTTACTGAAAGGAGGTTTCCATCTGACTGAAGATGAGTAATTGCAGCAAGGACAGGCTTTTTTAGTTCCATCTCCCAGGTCTCCTGGTAAGCGCTTCACTCTGCCAAAATCAGCTTACTCCCTTCCCTTCTCATTTATCTCTACTGTCCCCTATCCATCCCCTATCACTGCAGCCCACAATTCCAAACCAGTCTTGCCCTGGTTTGAACCACTGTATGTCCTCCATTCTCACTTCTGCTATTAGTATCTTCAAGCCTCTTGCCCAGGCCTGAGGGGGCTGCAGCAGAGCCTTTTCTTTCTTTTAGGCCCTTCTTGGCCCAGAAATGAGACAGATGATTGGCAGGACTTTTTCCTACCCAGAAGGCACTAAGACTGAGACACCTGGATGGTCCCTCATTTTTTCAGCAGGGCTTTCAGGCCTTTGCTGTCTCAGCATGCCATGGTGTGAGCAGTTCTGCCATGGTGAGAGTGAACAGAAGGCTTGACCTCATGTGTCACTCTAAAGGTAACATTTAGATACAAGAGAATATATTCAGGATAGACAAACTATGCACAGATTTTAGCTGTGAAGCCTAAAAAAAAAATCTATTGAGGATATGCAAGCAAACAGAGCTCATAAGCAGCCAGATTTTGGTCAATTCTTGTGGGACTGCCCATCCTTGCACAAAGGGTACTCCCCTCCTGAATGTGAAGGTTCTCATGTAGTTTTGGGATGAGAGTTTGGTACAGTTACAAGTGACATGACAGACCAATGTATAATATTTATCTAGATGCTGTTGTTGAGAGAATCACTTAATTCCTGATATTGCATAAAAATACTTTATTACTTCATTGATTTCATATCAGTTACTTGATTTCCATGCAGAGGAACACCATATTATTGCTGTCAAATTCAAGCATGAACTTGGGTATACATCGGCATACAATGTTGCATTTTCTATTTATTTTCCTAATTATGGTGTTTTTTCCTCGTCAAAATACCTTTTCTTTCCAAATGAGGAATTGTGGCATTTTGAACCTCTAGTAAAATGTTCTCTAATAACTTCCAATTATTTTTTCAGATTTTCCTGTTTAATTTTTTCCTCCTAGTCTGTTTAATTCGTAATTATTTTTGGCTGTGGAAAGTTGGCTCTTTTGGACTCTATGAATATTTATTCAGTGCTAGTTGAGACTGTTCTGTTTGTACATGACATGTAATCAGGACTTGATTGCTTGCAGCAAGACAGTCATTAATTGTATACAATTAGTCTCTGTGTGTGAAAAGTAGTACTACCCCTGTGAATACTTTGGGTATTCAGACTTCAACACAGATGCTGAAAAACTGGAAAGAAAAAGATTCCAAATAGATTTGAGGCCTTGAAAACTCACCTTCTGCAAGTAGCTAAAGAAAAGTAAAAAATGATAACTGCACAGTCTGTAAATGCCAAATTGTAAAGGGCATACTAGTAGCTGGAGCCCCTTATAAGCAGACTAAGGCAGAGCAAGGTCTAATGAATATAAAAGTTAAGAAATTTACCACTGAGATAATAACAGATTCTTTCAGTCCAGCCTGGACAACTGCTCAGCACAATTCATGAGCAGCATCCTTGGCCAGGGTTCCCTGGTCTKTCACAACAGGATCAGCACAGGCAGGCAGAACGCAGCTAACAGAAGCAGCAAACAGATGCAGCAGTTTGCACAGGAGGAGCACAATTAGGTGCAAGCGAACATCTTTCTCTTTTTCCAGAACTTATGAAGAGCCCACATTCACAAACATGGTTATAACTCGCTGCAAAGCATATTTGCCTGTAGCTGTTGGAATTGCTGCATCAGCTGTGTCAGCAGCTTCAGCCCAGACAGACCCTCTTACAGCAGATGCAGCCCTACAGGTCTCAGGGCCTCTCCAGAAGGCCTGGACTCACAGTCAGCCCTTCTGCAAGAGGTGTGCTGCTGTTGACAATTTGTGTCATCAAGTCAAGGGTTTGTGGGATGACATGTGAAGAACTTGAGAAAGTGAGTAAACAGGGCATTCCTGGAGACCATACTGCTTTGGGAGTCCCAATCCCCTGCAGCAGGGGAATTGCTGGAAGGTTCTGTGCAGAATGAAATAGTACAGCACAGCACTGTAGAAGAAGGCTGGAAACTAGTTGCTTCTCATGGAAGAAGAAGAAGAAAGGCCCCTACTCTTCCTGTAGACCTGGACGTACAGTTGAAGAACCAATTTAATGCCCTCCAGGATGAGAAGGACCGGGACTTGACTTGACAGCTGGAAGTAGCCTCACGATCACAGGCCCTGGTTCTCATGGGGGACTTCAACCACCCTGACATCTGCTGGAAGGACAACATAGCTAGGCACAAACAGTCCACAAGGCTCCTGCAGTGCATCAGCAATAACTTCTTGTCACAGATGGTGGAGGAGCCTACAAGGAAGGGTATCCTGCTGGACCTTGTCCTAACCAATAAAGAAGGACTGGTTGGAGATGTGAAGGTTGGGGTCAGCCTTGGCTGCAGTGACCACGAGATGGTGGAGTTCAGGATCCTGCAGGAAAGAAGCAAGGCAATAAGCAGGATTGCAACCTTGGACTTCAGGAGAGCAGACTTTGGGCTCTTCAGAGACCTTCTTGGCAGAATCTCATGGGTTAAGGCCCTAGAAGGAAGGTGGAGTCCAGGAGAGCTGGCTAATATTCAAACATGACTTCCTCCAAGCTCAAGAGTGGTGTATCCCAAGGAGAAAGAAGTCCAGCAAAGGAACTGGAGACCTACATGGACTCCATGGAGCTCCTGACAAACTCAGACAGAAGAAGCAAGTACACAGAATGTGGAAGAGGGGACAGGCTACTTGGGAGAATTATAGGAATGTTGTCAGAGTATGTAGAGATGCAGCAAGGAAGGCTAAGGCCCCTTTGGAATTGAGTCTGGCAAGAGGTGTTAAGGACAACAGGAAGGGCTTCATCAAATACATCAGCAACAAGAGGAGGAATGGGGAAAATGTGGGCCAGCTACTGAATGGGATGAGGGCCCTGGTGACAAGGGATACAGAGAAGGCAGAATTACTAAATGCCTTCTTTGTTTCAGTCTTCACTGCCAAGGGCAGCCCTCAGGAATCRTGTAGCCTGGACRTGAGGGAGAAAGTCTCAAGAAAGGAAGACTTTCCTTTGGTTGAGGAGGATAGGATTAGAGACCTTCTGGGCAGGCTTGACATTCACAAATCTATGGGCCCGGATGGGATGCACCCACGGGTACTGAGGGAGCTGGCGGATGTTGTTGCCAGACCGCTCTCCATCATCTTGGAAAGGTCCTGGAGAACTGGAGAGGTGCCTGAGGACTGTGAGAAAGCCAGTGTCACTCCAGTCTTCCAAAAAGGCAAAAAGGAGGAACCAGGCCAGTCAGCCTCACCTCCATCCCTGGAAAGGTGATGGAACAGCTCATTCTGTATGTCATCTCCAAGCTTATGGAGGAAAAGAAGATGATCAGGAGTAGTCAGCACGGCTTCACCAAGGGGAAGTCCTGCTTAACCAGTCTGATAGCCTTCTATGATGGAATGACTAGCTGGTAGATGAGGGCAGAGCAGTGGACATTGTGTACCTTGACTTCAGGAAGGCTTTTGACACTGTCTCTGGTAACATCCCCCTAGATGAGCTCAGGAAGTGTGGGTTAGACGAGTGGACAGTGAGGTGGATTGAGAACTGGCTGAAAGGTAGAGCTCAGAGAGTCATCATCAGTGATGTGGAGTCTAGTTGGAGGCCTGTGTCTAGTGGAATTCCCCAGGGCTCAGTGCCCAGAAGTGTTCAACTTCTTCATCAATGGCCTGGACGAAGGGACAGAGTGCGTCCTCAGCAAGTTTGCTGATGAAACTAAGTTGGGAGGAGTGGCTGGTACACCAGAGGGCTGTGCTGCCCTTCAGAGAGACCTGGACAGGCTGGAGAGTTGGGCAGAGAAAAACCTCCTGAGGTTCAACAAGGGCAAGTGCAGAGTCCTGCGCCTAGGGAGAAATAACCTTAGGCACCAGTACAAGCTGGGGGCTGAACTTCTGGAGAGCAGCTCTGCAGAGAAGGACCTGGGAGTGCTGGTGGGTGGATGACAAACTGACCATGAGCCAGCAATGTGCCCTTGTGGCCAGGAAGGCCAATGGTCTCCTCAGGTGCATTAGGAAGAGTGTGGCCAGCAGGTCGAGGGAGATGATCCTGCCCCTCTCCTCAGCCCTGCTGAGGCCACATCTCAAGTACTGCATCCAGTTCTGGGCTTCCCAGTACAAGAGAGACATGGAGCTACTGGAGAGAGTCCAGCGCAGGGCTACAAAGAAGATCAGAGGGCTGGAGCGTCTGCCCTATGAGGAACGGTTGCGAGAGCTGGGCCTGTTCAGCCTGCAGAAGAGAAGACTGAGGGGGGATCTTATCAGTATCTAAAAGAACCTGAAGGGAGGGTGTCAAGGGGATGGGGACAAACTCTTTTCAGTTGTCCCATGTGACAGGGCAAGAGGCAACAGGCAAAAACTGAACCACAGAAAGTTCCACCTGAATGTGAGGAGGAATWTCTTCCCTGTRAGAGTGACAGAGCACTGGAACAGGTTGCCCAGAGAGGTTGTGGAGTTTCCTTCTCTGGAGATATTCAAAGCCCGCCTGGATGCAACCCTGTCTAAGATGCTGTAAGTGACCCTGCTTGAGCAGGGGCGTTGGACTAGATGATCTCCAGAGGTCCCTTCCAACCTCACCGATTCTATGATTCTAACACGGATGCTGTTTGATACCCTGTTACACAGATAGTGAGTGAGTCACAAGCCCTGTGTGCCTCATTCCTGCCATTTGCCCTACCGAGATACTTCACAGCCTAAGAGTAAGTTTCAGCAGTGTAAAACACCCAGTCAGAGACCAGCAAATGTGATTCCTGCTAGCATGGTGTGACTCCAGGATGTGTGGTAGACTGGGTGGTTACCTTGGGCAGACAGTACGGAAGAGCCATATGTTAAGGTCATTGCTGCAGAAATTTCTTCTCAGATGGGTTATTTTTTCCAGCATTAGTGCAGCCCATACAGTAATAATCCTAGTGCATATACTCAGGTTGTTTGACCAGTAAATTGCAGCATCTTCAATGAAACTGTAAAAAGATCTGGTTTGCTGAGAGGGACCACAGCACTGCTTACAGACTCRCTCTTGCTGGGGACCAGACCATTCACTGCAACCGAAGCCATTTGACTATCTGAAAGGATACTCTATCCTGGCCTTGTTCAAAGACCAATAACTTTCACAGGGCTCCCAGGCATCCAAGCATGTCTTAGTCCCTCGGATTATGTGTTTGTTCATGAGACATTAGGACCAGAGGAAAATGCTGAGTGAYTGCCTGGAAGAGACTCTTAGCAACTCATGTAAGGCCAGAGTTTCAGATGTTAAAGTCCTGGGTTTATCTGAAATATCAAACTATAAATGTGCAAATGCTGAATGCACAAGAACATCCTTACTAAGCATAGCCCTCACATGTGACTCTCTTTACTCTCTTTTCAGTTTTCCCATGTGACAGGACTGGAGGCAATGGGCAGAAATTGAACCACAAGAAGTTGAGCCTGAATGTGAGGAGGAATTTCTTCCCTGTGAGAGTGACAGAGCACTGGAACAGGTTGCCCAAAGAGGCTGTGGAGTCTCCTCTGGAGATATTCAAAGGCTGCCTGGATGCAACCCTGTCTAACATGCTGTAGGTGACCCTGCTTGAGTAGGGAGAGTGGACTAGATGATCTCCAGAGGTCCCTTCCAACCTTACTGATTCTGTGATTCTGTAGTCCTCGATGTCCCAGGCCTCACAGGCAGACCTTTTATCTATGCACCTTTCCTTGTACCCTGTTCTTTTCCATTTTCTAGGTGGTGAGCTGGGGAAGATTATCAACTCCTGAGGTTGCCAGCTGCAATCTATTTCAAACTAATAACCTGAAGTCTGATTTGATAATTATGACCTGTTATAGAAACAATGAAAACTGGTATCTGGTCTGGTTTCTTTAGGCAATACTGAGTATTCAGAGAAACAACTTTGTCTCTGTGTACGTGTATCCACATATCTAAGTACATACATGTGCAAACTATCTTAAATGCACACACAAGAATTTCTGCTCGTGACCATACTGTCTGAGTACTACACACTGAAGCTCCTAGCACTAAGGTGTTAGGCAGAAGAGGAGCAGATTAGCACCATAAAAAGCACATATCACCGACATTACACAATATTATGGGATGCTTCTGATTGGGGGTCACTCAGCTGCCTTCATAAACATCAACAGAGGTAGCTGAACACCCGGGATAGTGCTGTTTATTGACTCTCTGCAAGATGTAAATGTTTCTATTCTAGCTAGTGAAAATTCCTTTTCTGTAGGAAATTCTGATATTTTGGAAACTAGTGTTGCTAAAATGTCAGTGCCTTTTGTGAAAGTGTTTGCAAGGAGTGGTTCAGCAAAGTCAAACCATTTCATTTAGACTCGGATTAAACTGTTGTAATTATTATAGATACACTAAGCTTACAATATATACATCAAATGCAGAATTAACACTAGCATTTCATTCTATGTAATAACAATGTTTTGAAGAAACTGCGTTTTCTAGCAGAAACTGTTGTGTTGAAAGGAACAACAGCATGAGAACAACACCTGGAGCTATTTCTCATGGTCAAGTGGCATAAGATGATATAGGTGCAATTTACCCACACAGAAATAGCCAACTTAAATCTTCTGCCCTCCAGGTTCCTATTTTTGGGGCTCCCAAAGGATTCCAGTGGTTTCTGATGGTGGCAGTTAGTCTTGTACTTTCAGAAGGAGGCCACTCCTTCACTGACACACAGCCACATGCCGATTCCCTGGGATTGCTGCTGTGTCTGAGTGTGCTTGCTCAGACTGCTGTACACACACTGGGTGCATGCTGAGACACCCTAGCCTCTGGAGCAAATGCTGCTTTTAGGGGACTTCCATTGCCCAGGCTCACTGCAGTACCAAATGTAAAGTGACCAGGAACTGACATGTCTCTATAATGCAGAGGGGTGTGAGGGGACCCTGTGTGCAGAAGGGTGAATGAAACTACCTGTTTGTCTCGTTCTGTTCTGGGGTAAGATGTGAACTTTTGGTCCCCTTTGGCATAATGGATTGGCCCCTCTTTTCTTTCGGCATCTGGCCCATGCATCTAAAGGTATTATCCTTTGTCAATCATCTCCCACAACTCTAGCAACAATTAAACCCTCTTCCAGCTATGCAGCCACCTTCCATTCCAGCCTTTAACTTCAATGACAGACAACACTAGGGGTTGTTACCACAGCCACAGGCACCTCTCCAGCTTGCCCCCACCTGACCATGCTCTGCTCTGTGTAATTGCTCCATACTTACAGCTCCTCCAGGAAGCGCAGGTGGCGGAGAGTCCTAGGCTGCAGCTGGCTAATGTTGTTCATGCTCAGATCTCTAAGAAAGAAGAAAGACAAAAATTTCTGATCAGTTACTTTGAGTTATTTGCATAGACTAAATGCCTCTGCCGGGAGTGGAGGGCCTTCCTCTGTATGTCACTTTGCTGCTAAGGAAGAAAACATTTCAGAGAGAAAAGTCCTTTCAAGCTTCATCATCAGTATCTTATTATAGGCCAGGCTCTGCCTGCAACATCAGCCTGCAAAGTGGATGGAAGCAAGTAACCACAGTGAAGTAACCACTTCCTCAGGGAGATCTACTTGAACTTCTGCAGGCTAGAAAGCAAATTATGACAATTCCTAACAGCACAATGAATATTAGCATTTCACATATTCCTGGGACTAGACAGGAAGCCCAACAATACTAGAACACTGTACTATGTCTTTGGGTCCCAAAGCATCTTTCTGTCACCACTAGGCATGTCAGCTCTTACAGACAGCTTTTCCAGGGAATTGATACACAACTGCTTTTGAGGAGATAGCAAGCTGTGGAAGAGGGGTGCATCCTATAGAACAGGCCTAYTCTAAACTGGAAAAACTAGAGGACAACACCAAGAATTAGGGCCTTAAGCCTGCTCTGTGGGTAACAAGGTTTAAGTTTAGGGTGCAGAGGGAATCTATCTGATTATACTAGTCTTAGTCTTTGTGGTCTCCAGCTAAAGGCTCACTTTCTATCTGCTTAGAGTCTGACAAACTCTCAGTGATGCAGATTGTGCAGGGACCAAAGGGCCCAAGACATCTACTGAGTCTCAAACCCTTAGCCCATACAAAGTCATTGCATGTTGTCCACAGCAGGAGCTAGAATTCTGGGGCTGTCAGGTCTCAGGATATAAAGGTAGAAGAGTCTGCAGCAAATGGTGCATTAGACTGGCTAATAGTTGGAAAAAAGAAGGATACTTTTTGGTTCAGAGGCTCTTCAGGAGGTCTGGTACTTAATAGCTGCAACCCTGCCCTTATGGGCAGCTACTTATAAAGCTAACAGCACCAGTTATTACAGAAATGTAGAGCAAGTTGTGTCCAAATGACTGCATGTGATTATCAATTTTAAAACTATGGAACAATGAGACTGAACCACAAGCTGATGTATTTAAAAACAATGGGAATGAATGGGCCATTTTCCCTACCAAGCCAAGCAGTAAAGACATCCTACTCAAATGCCATCTTAGGCTCTGGCTGGAACTGTGTGAAGCAGCAGGGACTGTTTTTGATCATTGTATATATGCAGTATAGCATTTGTCTCATTCAAACTGTAGACTAGGTGGGAAAGATGGTCAACCTCCTCTCTTGTAATGTAAGAATAAGGAGGCATAATATAAAAATAGATTAATTTTACTTCTTCTTCCAGTAAATCTCATGAGCCTAAGGGAAGACATGACACACCAGTGTCAATGGAATCTGTCTTGGAGTTGTAACCACCTGGGGATGGACAAATGCCTGGAGGAAGGGAGTTTACACCAAGGGCAAGAATTGAGACTAAGTTAGAAGCATGAAGGACGGTAAGAGGAAGCTCTCCGACCTGGCTCCTGTCTTCACAACACACTGACATTTCAACTGAGACTCTGAAGACTTAACATACTGCAGCATTGTTAGTGCTTCAAAGGTTGTGTATCAAATGTCACGGAACATCATGGGCTGGCTTTGGGCCCTGAGTCAGAAATCACTTCAATGGAAAATAGATTTATTGAAAAAGTACTCTAATTGCTTTGTGTTCTTTAGCTAGAAAATGCCAGAGTTTTGCTAGTAATGAAACTTAAAACGTTTTTCTTTTGGGGGGGGGAGGAGGGGAGGGAGAAGGGGAGGGATTTTCATCATTTTGCCAGTTTTCCACAAAAACTTAAACATTTTGACTAGAACCCTTTGGCACTGGCGGAGACTAGATACACCTAGGGAAAATATAAAACCTGCCACCGCATTTCATTTGGAGGCATGTCCTGTGACAAAACTGGACAGTTTCATGAGTTCTATTTTAAGAGACTCCTGTCAAAGTTTATTTTTCTTTTAAAAATTCCCATCTCCAAAAATGTGGTGGAAAAATCCCAAAGTGGTCTGTGAGAATTTGTAATTCTGTTGTCAGAATGAATATAAAGTAAGATTATTGTCTGTACTGTTTGGTATCCAATACTGTACTTTACATTTGGGTAATATTATGATATAAGAGTTAAAGTATTATTTTGTGCAGCTTCTATTTTTATTTTTATTTTTAAATCCCCAAGGGCAGTTGCTACTTAGCACCCATTAAAACATCTTTCTTTTTCTACATCAGTGTCTCCTGTTTACATTGTAATGAATCAGTCTGATGTTACAACATGTTGTGAAACTATGTAAAAATAACAAAAAATAATGTAAAATGAAAGACTGTGAAATAAAATATAGACCTAAAACAAGAAAATGTGCTCAAAATTGAGATTTATTGCTTAGGTTGCCTTCTGCCGATAATTTAGGGAATACAGTGCTCGCCACAGAAGCCACTTTTCAAATCTCAGATCATTGTGATTTAGGTGTCCAGACCTTCCTAGGTGCAATGGGGACAATAGTTTGTCCACAGCTTGGGCTGATGAGGAGAGGTCATGAGGAGAGTGCTATGAGGGACATAGTACTTAACACCAGTCATACCCATGGCAAAGAAGTGCGCAGTGTGCAGCGCAGGGAGGACAAAAGATGTTTCAATCCCTTCTTTCCTTCCTAGTAAATCTATGTCTCCAGAAAAAGCGATTCCCATTAATCAGTACCTACACCGCCTAATGAGAAACAAAATGCACTGGCTTCTTGAGAAATATTCCTAAAAATAAAGAGAGAAACACTGTCATCCCATCACTCTGTCAACCTCAGTTTCACTTAGTGATTTTTTTCTTTCAATGATCTGCTCCCTTCCCTCATCCTTTTGCATTAATTCTCCTGTGTGATATCAGAGTAAAATAATTTCCATGGGAGGCCCCACACCAGCACCTCTACAGTAGTGGGCATCACAACTGGCTAGTGTCCCTGAACTGTCCATAGCATGAGGGTAGCATGGAGGGGATGGAACAAGGACAGATGGTATGAAGGAAGACAGTGCCTCTGAGGCTGGAAGTGAACCTCCTGAGCATTGTTCTGGACTCAATGATTTTCCTAGTCACTAAAGTATGAGATGTTTCTCCACAGGCTGTCCATGCTTATGTGAAAGCTGAGGCATATAATTCCTGCCTGAAGTGGTGTGGGAGTAAATGTTTGACTTATTACTTATGCAAACATATTGTTGACTTATTGTTGTATTTTCCCAAGCTCGTGCTTTTCCTCTTAGTAGAGTTTCTTACATTATGCACATGCCCAGTACATGCAACAGTGGTAATACTTCCTGTCAAGGTAATCAGGGAAGCTCTTTATCTCTTTGAACATTTATGTCTGGTCACTTGAGCTAGCCTCATTTAGTTCATTCTAAAATGAACCCACGGTATTTGAACCTGGCTTTTCCTCCTCCCCCCCTCTAGAAACATCTGGCAGAAGGATTATGGATTCATGGACATGGATTCATGGACTTCATGGACTACATGCCCTTTCTCAGCTCTGTCAGTTACTCTGGCTTTTCAAAATAGCTCTCTCTTTTGAGTGACTAGCATCTACTGGAGTCAAATGAGTGCTGGGTAACTCATATCTAAACATGGCTATTATCATTGGCACTGCAGAAGCAATCACACAGATGGGGACCACACTGAAGCAAGTATTATACAAAGCCACAGAATACACAATTCAGATCCCACAGTTCCTTAAACCTAAAAGGAGTCAGAAAGGCAGGAGAGGAAACAGACAGGGTGGCAAAGCTTTATGCTGGCTTGCGACCTAAGTTCAGCAAAAGAAGTGTACAATATCTTGCCTTTGATTTCCATGCCATACTCATGAGACCACACTGCATTGGCACTTACAACACTGGGACAAGCCATCCCTACCCTACTCTATCCCAAAGCTCTCTGTTTCTCTTTCCCCTACTACTGATCTGACTGTCCTAGCAAGCTGTCAAATAATGGCTGGAAATCTTTCATTGTCAAATTATTTTGTGTGGCTGTGGTCTGAAATGCTGACAGTAGAGGGACACAAATTCCCCAGACTGAAACTGTGTTCTCATCTGACCCATAATTACCCATAAAACAATGCTTTTAAGGCCTGTAACATTAGGTGTTCACATTACTTATGTTTTGCAATGACACTGCACCAAAGCCATCATGGCTATAATCAGTGTGATTTAATTATACCCTGAATTCCCTAAATAATTCTAAACATTTATTGTAAGTATTTCTAACTAGTACCTGCAACAAAACTGAGACACAGTTCATGGAAACTGAGCCGATGTGTTTCGGCCTCAGACCTTAAAAATCCACTGACCCTCGAGGGATTCCTTAAATTATTTGCTTTGATGTCACCTTCTTTCATGAACAACCTTTGATTATCAGCTGATTAGCTTGTCTTCCTTACCAAAAAATAATATGACACAGACCATGCTTTGGGTGCTCCAGTAAGATCGTCTCTCACGTCTCTACCAATGCTAAAGGATAGGTGCCACAATATTTTAAGTCAGACGTGATATAAGCCTCAAAGATCTAAAGAATTTTTCTTTACTATAATTTCTCAGGCAGGTGGGATGACAACTGTTATGGCGGTACTCTGAAATATGAAGCAGTGGATGTCCCTGCTGGGAGCAGAACAGTTGCAGCAGCTCTGTCCAGCTCTGGTGAAGGCACCTATGATCCTTGAAGAAGGGCATGTTCTTAGGACAAAAGGTAGGTTTTAAAGTTACAATATATGGGCCTACCTGAAGGGCGTCTTGTGAGCCTTGTCTAAGATAGGCGCAAGTGACGATACCCTCCAGGATGTACCTCTAGGAGCAGTGGGGCTTGATGTGTCTCACTCAGATTCCAGGGGTCTAAAAACTAGCTGCTGAAGTCGGAAGTCCCAGCATTCCTGATAAAGTACTTCCCAGGCCGCATGCAAAGTGTTTCCTCTAAGATGCACCCTAGTATGAATTACCACAAACAGAGGTCAGCAGACCCGAAGTAAAACAGGATAAAGCCATGTTGCAGCAACACAAGGAGATTGAAGCTGCTCAGTCAGGAATGTTTAAGGTGAAATCTGAAGCGATATGGTTTCAGCTGAGGACAGGCACATATCCTGAAAGTCAAATGTGCATCTGGTTCAAGATTTGCAAAGTGCATATGAGAAGATAAATTCTAGTCTCCTGGAGGTCTGGTTCAAGATTTGCAAAGTGCATATGAGAAGATAAATTCTAGTCTCCTGGAGGCCATCATAGGACTGGGATATTTGTATCTGGGAACAGAGAGCAGCTCCTTGTTCAATGAGTATGTTCCCAAGCCACTTCTTTGTACTCCAACAGGGTAGAAAGTCTGGTCATTAGCTCCAGTCTCCTGAAGCGCTCTTCATGGGACTCCCTCTTACTTGGCTGTACCAGCAGCCTGTGTTGTCCTGCTGTGAAAGAAGGGGAAAGTAACTGCCTTCAAGCATACCTTTGCTTATAATGTTTCTGGGAGCTGAGGATGCAGTTGAGGAGCAGACCTTCAGGGACTCAGCAGGGGGTACACTGGATTCTCCACTGTTCCCTGCTGGTGATATCCCATACAAGTGGTGATAGCTGGATCCTCAGTGTTTAGGAAAATGGACCTTGTACTCGTTCTCTGGAAGGAGACAAGGTTGTCCCAAAGGACATAACCTGACTGCTATCTTCAGGTTTTGAGTCTATAGGAAACTAATAAGCATCCCAAATGACAACTGTCTTCTCAAGCCTCACATTGAACCACTATACCAATAGCTCTGCATTTTCTAAGAAGACCAGGGTATTTATGTGGTCTGATTCCAGCACAGGCTCGATAACTCTGGCCTCTTTCAGTGCTCGTGCTGAACATATGGATTCCTGGATCATGAGAAAGAGCTTCCTCACGCTCAAGCAGTTGAGTTTGTAAGATGACTGTGGGGAGAAGATAATGACTTGGTATGGTCTTGATTAATTAATTGCACAACTATAGCACTAAGACCTCCTGGTTCCGATCCAGCAGTCTTTTTCCTATAGGAGATGCACAAAACTAGAGCAAAATTCTCATCCACAAGAATGAGAATGGTACAACAGTGGACCCATTCTTCCAAGGCATGGAGAACTCTTGTCTTGCTGAAATCACTAGACATGAGCAGTGTCTCTGTCTGTCTTCTGGCCACTCTCATCCTTATTAGCATTYAGCAAAAAATGTACTATTACACCAGCTTAAAAAATAAAGCCCAAAGGTAATAAATGATGGTTTTAGAAGTTCTTCAGATTATGCTAGAGTGATTCATAAAGGTTATCTCTTTTTATCTTGAAATCTCTGAGGTCACCACCAAATGCATGAATTGCTTGGAGTACAGTTGGGACTGCAGGTAGAATGGTTCTTAGAAGCATAGAGCTACCTGAAATTTTTCCTAAAAGCCTATAGGTTGAAAATTACACTAAGACTAGACTCCATAAAGAAAAGGAGAAAGGGAAGATAAAAAGATCAAAGCAATAAGAGCTCATTTGCATTACACCATATCTAGAGGCACTGGCCCTGCTTCAATCCCATATTGCTGCAATAGGTAACAGTAGAACTTTTTTCTACTCCCACTACTCCATATTTGAAAACAGATTAGTCACCTTAGACCATCCTCTGTGTGTAGATCCTGTCTGAGATCTCCACAAAGCTTCAGCAACAAAGACTCCATCAAGGCTGGTTTGCCTGGGTGAGATTAAGCCCAGCCCAACACCAGCAGGTCTTCAGACATACGCTCTGTGCCATGACCTATGGCAAACATAGATGTCATACAGCACTGACTCCTCCACTTCCAGTTCCTCCTGTAGCTGTCCTGACTCTGCACTGTATTATGTGCCCTCCATGAATGAAAGCAGAAAGRGACTGGGCAGAGGAGGTAGTGCAGTTCTGCCCTTTGGAACAGTTAACATGAGAACATCAGGGAATAATGTTTAGGAATCATCTGCCACATCAGAGCTGTTGGTGAATATCATCTCATCCCAGGGTCTGCTATGGGAAAGTCTGTCCACAGAAAGCAGAGGAGAAAGCAAGAAGATGTGTGGGGCACACACTAAAGGAAAAGGCAGAATGGTAAGTCACTTGGAATAATAGACTGCAGCCACATGGGAGCAGACATGGCTAAAAGTCAGAAAGCAGCTGCATCCAGAATATGCTGTGCTGTGGGACAGAGATGAAATTCAGATCAGAATGTGAGTGCATTTTTTCCAAAAAGTCAAAACTTGAATCTTGCTAATCATATTCATGAAGTCTTTTCTCTGGGGCTCCCTGTTGCTGGACAGCAACTGTCCTGGTTTACAGAGGAAAGTCTGTATGATAATAAAAGGGGAAAACATTTGTACTGTGATAATGTAGAGAGAAGCCTGCTCATCTTGCTAGATACAGCTTTTTAAGCGTGCTA
Organism: Rhea americana; assembly: GCF_003343005.1. Lineage (NCBI taxonomy): Eukaryota > Metazoa > Chordata > Aves > Rheiformes > Rheidae > Rhea > Rhea americana. The sequence continues at coordinate 907,864 of NW_028186381.1, forward strand.
GGGTTTGATATCCTCCAGCTTGCAAGACCACTGGAGTATGAGCACTCTAATGCTTCTAGTGCCCCTTTGGATAAAGCTGCTTTCACTGGAATTGGAGAGCATATCTCATACACTAAGCCAAGAGGGCTGAGAGATATCTTTGGAGGGCATAAAAGAACTCAAAGCCTCCTTCTAGCATCTCTGCTTTCACTTCACAGATGGAGTAGTCAATACAGTAGGCTACTTTAGGTAGTTTGCTGAGCATAAATCTACCATTGACTATTAAAAGTGATTGTCTAATGCCATATCTGGCTCAAGGGTGCCTAAACCAGTGATTCTTAGGAGCTGGGGGATGGAGACTGCCATTGCCATTGCCATTCCCAGGCTGAAGGCAATGATTTCCTTATTCTTTTCCCTGAAGTCCTAAGCAAAAACATGAGTTCTGCACAGACTCTTACAGTCCTTGCTGAAGACCGAAGTACTCTTGTTTCATTGCTCTGTGTACCCAGTACTGAGGTTCACTGTTTTTTTGGTTTGACTCAGAATGTCAGCAGGAGGATTGTGCCAAGCGTGGCAGATTAAGGCAATTTTCAGCCCATGCACCTGGGGCCCAGACAGGTATCTGTGCTTATTTCAGAACACTTGCTGAATGTCCTGGTTGCCCTCCTGTGAGCTGGATAGAGTGCAGCTATTATAGTTTATGTGCACAGCTCGCAGTCATGCTTCCAAATGCATATCAGGGGCACATGTACCTGCTGCCATCCACACCCTCCTTTCCATTGCACAGAGTTTGCACAAAGTGCATTTGTCCCCACATATCCTAGCAAGACACCAGCTGGAAATCTAAGGAGAGAGGGTTTAAGTTAGAAGAAAAAGCTCTTTGAATACTAAATTCCACACTACTTGAAAGGTGAAAGCCCTGGTGGACTCCTTCTAACATGCCCATACTTAATGGGCACATCAGAGTCCCCCTGCACATCTGGCCTAGAGCAATCATCTCTGTTCTGTCTCTCTTCATTGCATACATCCTGCCATCACTGACAACTTCTGACCCCTTCCTCAGCTGTTTTGGCGAGTCCCAGACAGCTGGTGCTCACTGTCTCGAGCCCCTCTCCAGCCCCACTCTATTCATTTTCAGATCTGTTGAAATGAGATGGCAGAGCCCCAGGCTGGTGGGGCCTATAATAGACCAGGCCTATAATAGACCAGAAGTATATGAAAACTTTCTGGTTTCTTCCACATTGAGGGGTTCTGGCAGCATGCAGCTATTCCTATTAGCTCTCTGGCTGGCAAGAAATATAAGAAAGCTTTGTGGATCACATGAAATGTATAACTTCAACGTGTGACAAAGCTGCTCTGCAGAAACAACCTGTTGCTGAGCTGGGGAAGAATCAGGGCAACGCGCTATTCAGAGTGCTGGTCCAGGCTGCCTCTCTCTTTACAAGCTGTATGTTCAGGGAGTTACATCAGTTCGCACAGGGCACAGAATCTGATCCCAGAGTCCTAGGATTGACAATTAAAGAAGTACACAAGAACTAGAGGGCTCTCAAAGATCAGAGAGGTACTACTGAACCTCTACAGAGCTAGTGTCCATCATGAACCAGAAGAAACAGGAAAAATTTGGAAATATTTTTTACAGAAGATAAATTCTGATATACTTTTTAGTTGAAAATGTCAGAATGACTGACTGAAATATTTTATAAGGTATCAAAACACTTCATTTGGTAAGTGCCAATTTGTGATAATGCAGTATTTAATTACCTGTATTACCTACATATATTAACCTAAGACTGAATTTTGAGAAGTCAGAAGTAAAATGAAACCCAAATCAAACCAAAATCTTTCACTACAGATTCAAAATGCTCCAATATTTTTCATTCAAAAATTTCAATGTCTGCCTTGCCTAGAAATTTCTGGTTTTAACAAAGAGTAATTTTTCTTGTAGGAAACTCTTCCTCAAAGAAAGATCTTGTTTTCCTGTGCATTATAAAGAGACCCTTTGTTGCTCAGGAGAAWACTACTAGTATGGGGCACTTTGGGGTGCACTCTGGGAAAGGTCTATGGCACTGAAGGAAAGCCTGGTCTTGGTGTTAGGCTGTGTTTAGGCACAAGAAGAGATATCCCTTGAACAGATGTTCCCCATCTCCCCCTGATGGAAAGATGATGAGTTTCTCTCTTTATTTCATTGGCAAGCTGCTTTGAGGTAGCCTGTGTTATTTCCAGAGATGTGAGTGCCCTGATTTGAGAAACCACATGCTAGTACCATGATTCAAGTGGTACTGATTAGTGCTAGTACTGATTCAAGTGTCAGAGGGATACCAACACGCACACAAAAAAATAAAAATAAAAAAAAGCTGACATAGGGAGTATTACTTCCTCTCCTTCATGTGACCTCCTAGATTTTCCAAATTTGATGGCAACGCTGCAGCTCCCATTCTCTCAAAAATAGGAGTCCAGATAACAGGTTATGGAGCCTTTTACCTGGTTTGGCACTTTTGGACAGATTCTTCAAAGTTCCTGTAAAAGCACAAGAAATTTGTTGGCAAGAACTAGTAGGAAAAGATTAGATGAGAAGCCTATGTCTTCCTACTTCCTGCTTCTGGATCCTCAGAGCAGGTTGTTAGCTCCACTGATAACTGATTTCTCTCATTCTCTCATTGAGAAGGTGGAAAAGGTCAGAAGAAAATGAGCAGTTAATCTGCCAGATGCAAGCTGATGGCTTTATGCCAAAATCCTTGACCTCACAGAGAGGAATAGCTTCTACAGTACTTATTAGAAAGCCTTCTGAAGATGAAGGACGTAGAACTCCAAGGGTTAAGATCTCAGGCAGGATTTATCTCGAGAAGGTTGTCTAAGTGAAAGGGACACTCCTGTGAGCACAGCCTAGCTTGGTTTGATTTGGCTGTGTGCAGCACCACTTTCCTAACCACTGTCCTCTCACCACCATGCTGCGTCCAACCCTGAACTCCCCCTATGCCCAAGATTGTATTTCCCATAGTGGCTGCTGTGGTCTATTTAACCCAGTCAAGATGCTCTCCAGATTCAACACTCCCCAAGGACCCCTTGCAAGTCCTTTTGCTATAAGCTTTGCTTAGATTCTCACTGCTCTCATGACTTCTTTGCTGCAGGTGGTCAGGATGGCAGCTAGGGTTCTGATGAGGCCTGCATGCAACAAAGAGGAAAATAGGGCTCCAAGTACACAGTGCATCTAGAGACATATGCATGCGACTATGACATGCTGTGGAGAACGTGTGTGCACTACACGTGCACTGAAAGACGCCAGTCTCAACCTGCAAACAGACATTCTGGTAATGAGCATGGCCTCCCGGTCTCTAAATAGCTGCTCAAAAGCCAAGAGAAAGCCATCAGTCTGAGAGCTGGCAGGAGGGACCAAAGTAGGCACTACTCTGGCTTGGGAAATAGTTCCCAGAAAAACTTATACTTTGGCCCTTGCCATATTTATTTTTTAAAAACTTAGAGCTGCAAAAGACTCTGGTTAAATGGCACTTTTTAAACAAACCTAGCCACCACCACCAACCAGCAAGGACAATTCAGTAACATAAACAACCAAAGAGCCAGAGATGTTTCTCATACCTAAAATAGGTTTGGAAGGATGATTTCTGATGTCTCTGATACTGTTCTAACCAACTCTTATGCCAGCTGTGTTGCAATGCTGGCTGACAAATATAAAAAGGTGGGCTCATATAACTTTTCCCATTTGGCTTGTAATGTATGATGAAGTAAAGTTTCTTTTGCTCTTGCTCTTACAAGCATTACTTTCAGAGTCACTTTGTAAACTTGAGTTCAGGTTCATCCCTGCCTGTTAGCAACATGGAGAGTGTTGGGATCAGCACCTTCATTTTTGACAATGTTGGAAAATCAAGCCCAGATTTTAGAGTGTTGATTTAGCACTCTAAAACTTGGCATTTCTTGGATATCCTGTTTTGCAAGCAGAACAACAAATAATCATAGCTCTTTCTTTGACTTGAGCGGGCATCAGCCCCACACGCTGCAAGGGCACAGTTCTCATGCTGCCTGGCTTGACTTTAAAATGTGTTAGAACTTAATCTGGACTGCAGATCTGGATGTGAGGCCTCAGTGCATCTCGCTGAGGTCTTTTCACAAGCGTCAGTCACCTGGGCATAGTGAGTACAGCTCATGCCCAGGTACAGCACAAGCATCAGCACAGGCATAGACATCAGCAGCATACTAGAGACAGGGAAGGTATTTCCTTTGCATCCTTGAGTTTTGTCCTTTGCTGAGGCTGTGGATGCCCAATGCTCACTATTGTCAGGTCACGTTAAGATTAGGGAATTGATGCCTGTCCCTGCCACTCTAGTGTGGAGGACCATGAAAGCTCATGGATGTTGGTGCTAGACCCCTGTGCTTTCTAGGTGCTCAGTTCCCCACTGGTCTGTGGAACATGCTTCAAACATCCTGGCCAGCAAAGAGAAGTATTGACTTTAATGATTCAATAATTACCAAAGAAAAGCACTGCTTTAGTTAAGTGTTCCCCTCAGGTTTTCACACGCACCTTCAAAGCTGGTGTCCAGCTGCCAGCACTGCTGTACTGTGAGAGGCTTAGTGGGGGGTCTGTCTCTCAGGATATAGTCCCCCACCAGAGCAGGCTCTGAACAGCAGCCTCCTCATACCTCCAGATTGGATCTTGTCTGCATTGACCTGCACTGCAGGCACAATTTAGTTACTTAAACAGAGACCCTGAGATACCCTAGAATTCACCTTAGCTTTCAGTCATCACTCTAGTGGTTTCATGTGGGTCCTGTATTTTATCTGCCCATTGTGCAAATGTCTCAGATTCCTCAGGATATTTTACATTGCACTTAGAGCTTCTATGCGGGCAACTGAATCCAACCCCAAAAGAGCCTGGTGAATCTTTGGCCAAACAAAAAGCCAAGGTTGTGTTCAATCCTGAGCTGGCAGATAGACCTCTGAGTCATCTTTCTTCTCTTACAAGCACTTTGGACCCAAGCAGACAGATCAGAAGGGTCCTCTTCCAAGCACGATCACAGAGGAACACGAGAGAGGTGGGAAAAGAGCTGCCAGTTGTGAGGGGGAATCACTGCTCTGTGCCTGTATGCTTTATCGCTGCTGCTGTGAACACAGGCTAAAGTGCACTGTTACGCTGTGAGGGCTTGTTTGCCTGTGGTGAGACATATCACAATGATAATGAAAGCTCCTAGTTGCCTGCCCCCCTGGTGACGGGAGGTAAGTTGCAGACAGAACTACCTATTGTGACAGTGGGATTGCAGAACCTCTCTTAAGGTTTGCAGTTGGTTTTTTAAATCTGATTTGTGGTACTGTGTTAGTCTTGAATGTGAGAACGTGTCACAGAGATAGGGGGTTACCTGAGCAGTTCGGGATTTTCAAAGAAACTTAAGGAAGGCCCTGAAAATGCTAACCACACAGGAAACTGGGTTAAGTTTTATCTGGGCCCTGCCTGTCATCATGGTGGAAATGGAATACATGGAGGTTATTCATCTCTTTAACAGATGAAAGTCCAGGCTCAGCTCAGAGGCCTCAGGCCGAGCTATCTGCGTTGATGTCACCTGCAGCAGAGAAGGTGAGTAGTACCGGCCCTGAAAAATATTTCCAGGTCATTGCATGTGTATCAAATTTGCAAACAGTAATGACATCTGCAGAGTGGCTGCCCTGAGAGGAGAAAACCATGCCATAATCTAACACCTCCTTAGAAACGAGACAGTGTCCAGGCTTTGCTTTTCAGCTCACTCATCTTGGAGATGTGTTCAGTGCCAAAACAAGTAAGAGAAGGAACAATCATGTCATAACAAGGCTGAATACATTTAATGTGCTGAAGCAGGAACAGAAAGCAATAATTCACTCTGGAGTAAAAATAGCTTGGGATGGTCTGGCACTGCTAATGATTTATATTTAGAATTGGGCTTGGCAGGTGCTTTTATGGAACAGAAGTCTGGTTTTCTGTCACACTCCACCTGTTCCAGAATAGTTTAAACTCTCCTTCTTCATGGCATGGCCAACCATTAACTCTCAGCTATGAAGAAAGCTTGCAAAATTGCCCTCTTCTATTTCCTGGGAATTAGGTGGTGTCAGATGTTTTTGGGAAGGCATGATACTGGCTTTGATAAGAAATGGCCAGCCTTTTTAATGTTGTATGTCAAAGTATCTGTGTTACTTAGGAGAAACAAGTGGGTCCGAGAAAGAGTCTGACTCCCTTCCTTACCCAGTCGTATCCTCCAGCTTCTTATATTTATGTGCCATGATGCAATCAGGTGGGCTGAGGAAACAAAGACCGTATGTTCCCAGCACTGTGGTGAGAGGGCAGACAATATACCCAGCAGTGGTGCTGTGTGCTGTCCTGGTACGAGTGTCCAGAATGGGTTTTGCAGAATAGGCACTGAAAGGTTGCAATGTCCTGTCTTTCCTGATCCTGTGGCATTAGCTCGTATAAGGTGATGGCCAATGTTAACATGCCTGAAACCTGGAGCTGGCCACCCAGCTTGTGAGGCAGAGAAAGGCACAAATGGGTCTGGCTCACCCCCAGCCTTGTCCTCACGAGTAATGTCGAGGCAGCTGGCTTGGCCACTTGGCCATGAAAATTGGAGCCCTAACTAACTGTCTCAAGTGTCTGTGGAGGAGACACAGGCTGTGATGCCAGAGCAGTGGGGAACATTGTGTTGTATCTCTCATGAGACTTAGAGTAAAGGAAACCTCAAAAAATTTTCTTCAGAAAATATTCCTGCCTTCCTTTCTGTGTAGGAGGATGGATTTGGACAGAGGGAAAAGGGAAATATTGCCTTACTAAAGCAAGCAGGATGGGCTCTGAAGTGGGATTCACAAGCTACCCCAACCATCGCGTTGTCTAAGTATCTATGGCTGACCTCTAATATAGGGAGAGAGTGAGGAAATGTAAGAAAAGGAAGAGATAATTTAAGCATTGGCCTTCATGCCTGGTAACGGGGCAGTATTCCACACGACTAATGCTGTGTAACACAGAGAGAGCATTGTTGATCAGTATTGCTACAGTCTGCCCTTCCTGCTGATAGCATCCCATCAGCTACTGGTGTTGATCAGTGTGTGGATGAGTTAATAGCTATGTAAGAGTGTCCTGCTCCAGAACTGCTCTGTCACAGCAGATGAATGATACTTGTATAGATACCCCAGCTCTGGCATTAGTAGCCATGTCTGTCCTCCCTACTGAACTTCCCCTACCACCCCGAGCTGAACTACCTCATTTGGACATGTGGGAGTCTGGGCCTTCTCCCAGGTGTGCTGAGGCACAGGAGCTATTCCAGAGAGTCTTGTGACAGAACATGTAAGGATCTAGTGCTTATTCTACTTTTAAATCACCATCATCACACAGTTCTCTCTTCACTCTGCCTTCCCTCTGAAGGGGTCTGGATAACTCCCACCATTATCTACAAGAGGTGGACTCTGTTGGCCTTCCCTGACCACCTGGACACCAGAGCTTTGGGCAGTGCATAGATTAAGGCCTGGGTTTATACACATCAGGGGTGTCCAACAAGTGTATCTACTAGGGTATCTATCAGGGGCAGATGCAAAGCTCACAAAGAGTAGGAAATCAGAAGACAAGATGAATCTTTTGAAGAAGGCCTATCCTGTTACCTGCACTCTTAAGGACCTCTGACAAAGTGCAAACATTGCTAGCTGGCCTCCAAAAAGCAGTGTGTAATAGCCTCAGCATGCTGTGGCAATGGGGAAGCCACCCACAGCACCTGACAGAGACAACGCTGATCTCAGTGACTACTGGAGCTACTCAAACCATGGCCAGCTGTGCAGCCACATCACGTCCTGACTGAGCCTTGGCAAAGGATGAGGAATGTGCTGCAGTCTTGCCAAGCTCCCCAAATCAACTATGTCTAACACCACTAAACCAGTGGTGTTTCGCCCTCAGCTATGAAGAGCCCACAAAAGGAAGCTACTGCCCGCTTTCTTTGTTCAGTGTAGCTTCCACATCAAGATTAGGGGTCTTAGCCAGGTACTCCAACTACTGATCTGGATAGATGAAGGGACAGCAACCCAGCCCCAAGAAGGACACAGAAGTCCCTTGGCTTGCGCATGATCACTGTCCTTGTAGGTCTCTCCAGCACTCAGCTCCTGTACCTTCCTCAGCAGCCAGTTGGTATGGAGCCAGTATTGGAGATGCTCCCAGGTAGGTCTGCATATGCTCATTCTCAGTTATCACCAAGACAGCCAGCCCTGTAGGAAGAGGTGTGCAGARGCTGAAGAAATGAGACATGGTTCTGTCCAAGCTAAAAGAGTGATGATGCCTTGTCTGGAGCCCCCGTAGTTCCCTGGCTGTATTTCTGATATATTACCCCATCTGGAGGATCTGAACTGCTGCTGTTAGAGGGTTATGATCAGTGACATGAAGTGTAGCTGGAGGCTAGTCACTCGTGGTGTCCCACAGGGGTGGATACTGAGGCAAATACTGCTTAAAATCTTCATTAATGACATGGATGAGTGGACCAAATTCACCCTCAGCAAGTTCACAAATGATACAAAACTTGGAAGACTGGCTGACAGACCAGATGGTTGTGCTGCCATTCAGAGAGATCTCAACAGGCTGGAGAGATGGGCAGAGAGGAACCCTATGAACTTAAATAAAGGGAAATGCAAAATCCTGAACCTAGGAAGGAATAACCCCATGCACCAGAACAGGCTGAGTGTCAACTACTTGGAAAGCACCTTGCAGAGAGAGATATGGGGGGGTTCTGGTGGACAGGCAGAACATGAGCCAGTAATGTGCCCTCATTACCATGAAGGTCCACACTATCCTGGGCTGCATTAGGAAGAGCCTGGCCAGCAGGTCGAGGAAGGTGATCCTTCTCCTCTACTTAGAACTGGGGAGATCACATCTGGAGTACTGCATTCAGTTTTAGACTGTCCAGTATTAGAGAAATGCGAAGCTACTGGAGCGAGTCCAGGGAAGGGCTACTAAGCGCTACTAAGCCCTAAAGCATCTCTCATCTAAGGAAAGGCTGAGATAGCTGGGCTTGTTCAGTCTGGAGAAGAGAAGGTTGAGGGGACATTTTATCAATGTATACAAATATCTTAAGGGAGGGTGTAAAGAGGGTGGGGGCAGACTCTTTTTACTGGTGCTCAGTGACAGAACAAGAGACAAAGGGCACAAACTGAAAACACTAGAAGTTCCATGTGAACATAAGGAAAACTTTACTGTTAGATTTTTAGAATTCTGGTACAGGTTGACCAAAGAGCTTGCAGAGTCTTCATCATTGGAGATATTCGAAAGCCGTCTGGACAGGGTTCTGGGCAACGTGCTCTATGCAACCTTACTGATTCTATGATTCTATGACCTCTGGAGATCATCTAGTCTCCCCCCCATCCCCCTGCTCAAACAGGGTCACCTAGCACATGTTAGACAGGGTTGCATCCACGTGGGCTTTGAATATCTCACAGTGAAGAAATTCCTCCTCACGTTCAGGTGGAACTTCCTGTGTTTCAGTTTGTGCCCATTGCCTCTTGTCCTGTCACATGGGACAACTGAAAAGAGTTTGTCCCCATCCCCTTGACACCCTCCCTTCAGGTACTTATACACATTGATAAGATCCCCCCTCAGTCTTCTCTTCTACAGGCTAAAGAGACTAAGCTCTCACAGTCATTCCTCATAGGGCAGATGATCCAGCCCTCTGATCATCTTCATAGCCCTACGCTGGACTCTTTCCAGTAGCTCCATGTCTCTCTTGTACTGGGGAGCCCASAACTGGATGCAGGACTCGAGATGTGGCCTCAGCAGGGCTGAGGAGAGGGGCAGGATCATCTCCCTCGACCTGCTGGCCACACTCTTCCTAATGCACCTGAGGAGCCATTGGCCTTCCTGGCCACAAGGGCACATTGCTGGCTCATAGTCAGTTTGTCATCCACCAGCACTCCCAGGTCCTTCTCTACAGAGCTGCTCTCCAGAAGTTCAGCCCCCAGCTTGTACTGGTGCCTAGGGTTATTTCTCCCTAGGTGCAGGACTCTGCACTTGCCCTTGTTGAACCTCAGGAGGTTYYTCTCYGCCCARCTCTCCAGCCTGTCCAGGTCTCTCTGAAGGGCAGCACAGCCCTCTGGTGTACCAGCCACTCCTCCCAACTTAGTTTCATCAGCAAACTTGCTGAGGACGCACTCTGTCCCTTCGTCCAGGCCATTGATGAAGAAGTTGAACAGGACGGGACCCAGCACTGAGCCCTGGGGAATTCCACTAGACACAGGCCTCCAACTAGACTCCACATCACTGATGATGACCCTCTGAGCTCTACCTTTCAGCCAGTTCTCAATCCACCTCACTGTCCACTCGTCTAACCCACACTTCCTGAGCTCATCTAGGGGGATGTTACCAGAGACAGTGTCAAAAGCCTTCCTGAAGTCAAGGTACACAATGTCCACTGCTCTGCCCTCATCTACCCAGCTAGTCATTCCATCATAGAAGGCTATCAGACTGGTTAAGCAGGACTTCCCCTTGGTGAAGCTGTGCTGACTACTCCTGATCATCTTCTTATCCTCCATAAGCTTGGAGATGACATACAGAATGAGCTGTTCCATCACCTTTCCAGGGATGGAGGTGAGGCTGACTGACCTGTAGTTGCCTGGGTCCTCCTTCTTGCCCTTTTGGAAGACTGGAGTGACACTGGCTTTCTCACAGTCCTCAGGCACCTCTCCAGTTCTCCAGGACCTTTCCAAGATGATGGAGAGCGGTCTGGCAACAACATCCGCCAGCTCCCTCAGTACCCGTGGGTGCATCCCATCCGGGCCCATAGATTTGTGAATGTCAAGCCTGCCCAGAAGGTCTCTAATCCTATCCTCCTCAACCAAAGGAAAGTCTTCCTTTCTTGAGACTTTCTCCCTCACGTCCAGGCTACATGATTCCTGAGGGCTGCCCTTGGCAGTGAAGACTGAAACAAAGAAGGCATTTAGTAATTCTGCCTTCTCTGTATCCCTTGTCACCAGGGCCCTCATCCCATTCAGTAGCTGGCCCACATTTTCCCCATTCCTCCTCTTGTTGCTGATGTATTTGATGAAGCCCTTCCTGTTGTCCTTAACACCTCTTGCCAGACTCAATTCCAAAGGGGCCTTAGCCTTCCTTGCTGCATCTCTACATACTCTGACAACATTCCTATAATTCTCCCAAGTAGCCTGTCCCCTCTTCCACATTCTGTGTACTTGCTTCTTCTGTCTGAGTTTGTCAGGAGCTCCATGGAGTCCATGTAGGTCTCCAGTTCCTTTGCTGGACTTCTTTCTCCTTGGGATACACCACTCTTGAGCTTGGAGGAAGTCRTGTTTGAATATTAGCCAGCTCTCCTGGACTCCACCTTCCTTCTAGGGCCTTAACCCATGAGATTCTGCCAAGAAGGTCTCTGAAGAGCCCAAAGTCTGCTCTCCTGAAGTCCAAGGTTGCAATCCTGCTTATTGCCTTGCTTCTTTCCTGCAGGATCCTGAACTCTACCATCTCGTGGTCACTGCAGCCAAGGTTGACCCCAACCTTCACATCTCCAACCAGTCCTTCTTTATTGGTTAGGACAAGGTCCAGCAGGATACCCTTCCTTGTAGGCTCCTCCACCATCTGTGACAAGAAGTTATTGCTGATGCACTGCAGGAGCCTTGTGGACTGTTTGTGCCTAGCTATGTTGTCCTTCCAGCAGATGTCAGGGTGGTTGAAGTCCCCCATGAGAACCAGGGCCTGTGATCGTGAGGCTACTTCCAGCTGTCTCCAGAAGGCCTCATCAACTTCCTCTTCCTGGTCAGGTGAGCTGTAGTAGACACCCACAACATTGTCCCCCATGTTAGCCTGCCCTTTGATCTTCAGCCATAATCTCTCAACTGGCTCCTCCTCCACCCTGAGGCAGAGCGTGATGCATTCCACTTGCTCTCTCACATAAAGAGCAACTCCACCACCTCACCTTCCTGGCCTGTCTTTCCCCAAAGCACATAGCCAGCCATGACACCGTTCCAGTCATGCGAGCTATCCCACCATGTCTTTGTGACTGCAATGAGATCATGGCCCTGCAACCACACACAGATCTCCAGTTCCTCCTGTTTATTCCCCGTGCTGTGTTCATTGGTGTACAGGCATTTCAGAGAGGTAGTCATACATGCAGATTTCCCAGGAACGGTGTAGGGTTGTCCTCCATAGCCATATGCCACAGGCACATCCCCAGCTGCAGAGACCCCCAACCCACATTGTGTTTTATTGACTACCCTCTCTCTATGATTCTCCCCTTCCCCTTTCTTACCTACTTTAAAGCCCTCTTTACCAGGCTGGCCAATCTGTTGGCAAAGACACAAGCGCCCTGCTTGGGGAGGTGATTCCCATCTCTCCCCACCAGCTGTTGATCTTCAATGTCCCATGATCATAGAAACCAAAACCCTGTTGCCAACACCAGTGGCTCAGGCCCCTTTCAACATGAACAATTTTGTGATTCTGTGATCTGTGCCTGCAACACCCACATCAAGGAGGAATTGCAAAAATGCCATGCGGGCAGTTACAAGTTGTGAAAGTGTTTCTTCCAATTGAAAATGGATATGGTCTTACTCCCATGTAACCCATGAGCCCTCACCTTTTTCACTGACAGCTTTCAACTGGCCTTGCTATACACCCACACACTTACATTATCTGGTATGCAATGCCACTTGTCCATTCTCTAACATACTATCAGAAGTATCAGGAAGACATTTTTATTCTTGTTGATGGAGTAAATGAAGAAGGGTTGGAACATTTTTATGCTGTGAATAAGGGGGTGAGGGGTCAGCAACCAGACAGATTAGGAAATCTGGCAAAGGAAATGTCGAAGCAGGTGGGGCAAGCTGCACCCAAAGGCAGAAAACACAGTCACAGCCCAAGGATTTAAGTTCTGGCCCAGGTCTGAACAGAGCTGACTTTTAAAAGGTAATTCTACTCTATTACAAACACACTGTGCTCCAGACGCTCCCTATCTCTGCTTTGCTGACAAGGCAGGACAATGGAGGCAGTTCTTAAAGCAAAGAAAGTTCAAATCCCTCCCACCAATTACCTCATGGAAGTAAATCTTCCACCTCTCTTTGCCAGACACTGGCAAAGTCTGTCTATTGTGTAAGGAGCCCATCTGTCTGCCCCAGGACAAAAGGGAGAACAATCAGTGGGTTTTAGTAACATCCGATGTATTAAAAGGATGTATTAAAAATGGAAGAATAAAGAAGAAGGGAAAGGGTCAAGGAGAACTAGGTGGAGAGGAGGTCTCTAAGAGGCAGCTCCCAAGTGCATGGGTGTCTGGCTTCCAGAGGCATCCAGCCTTGTTTGCCTTGCTCAGATGTCATTCAAGAAGGGCTGTATTCTGGTAAGTGTTATGCTGGGAAGGGCTGGGGACATCTCTGTGTTGAGGTTTTCTGAGAGTGGGGGGGTACTACTGGCCTGGAAGGGAACTGCTGCCTACAACTTTGTCCAAATCCTGTCCACACACCCTAAACCTTTACTGCCCACATGGTCAAGCCACCTACGCTGCTGGGAGCAGATTGGTACTCTACTACAAACAGCTCCTAAGTGCCGATGAGAACAATCTGGCAGGCATCAATAAAGACCTCCTATTTCCTTCTGATGTCCCTCCACACTGTCAGGCACAGTTCTTTACCACAAATGAAGTACTGCTGTGTTACTGACACCAAACCTGATGGTCATGAGAAGAGGATGATGCCTGCATGTTCCCTAATTGATTAAAAAACTATAGACATGAAAGAAAGTGCTCATACCAGTCTTGCTGCTTGGTGCCATCATCTGCCTTGCTGAAGCCACACACAGACAATCTCACCCTTTCTTTAGACAGTCCAATGCAATGATGTTCCTGGGAAAGACTGATGTTCCTGTGGGATTAGACATGAATCCAGTCTGCACTTAATCAACAGGACACTGTTTACCTGCTGTATCCTGCAGAATATCTGTGCAAGAAAAGTGAAATAGCTACTGTAAGGTCTGCTTGCTGAAGTGTTTTCAGTTGTTTGAAAGAACCAGGAACTGCAACTATAAAGGAAGCTGCTGCACAGCAAGTGACTTTTAGCCTGTTAATGCAGCTGTCACTTGTGGAAGGCTTTTCGGCTGAGCAGGAGTGTGAGAAGAACACAAGTGTGTGTTTTTTTCTTTTCTTTTTTTTCCCTGTATTTCTTCTTGTTCTGCCTTAGTCTTTTTACCTTCAGTTCTCTGTCTCCCAAGTCAGGCTATAGGTATACTTTCTATCCCAGCCTTGCTAGACAAGATTATGGAAAGGAGGAGGAAGAAAGATTTACTGAAAAAAAATGATTTATTTAAAGTGAAATGCAAGCTCTGATGAAATGAAGGAGAGAATCCAGAGCTGTGCAAATCATAAGAAGATTGAGGACATACTGAGTGACAACCAGTCACCTGAAGACCGCTGAGTGCATAATGAGTGCTTTGAAAGATATGAGTGCAGGAGAGAAGGGAAGCAGCTGCTGTAGAGCTCTGGATAGACACTGTGATGTCACATCACCTGCAACATGCTCTAGATGCTCTCTGGAGTTGTGTGCAAAAGATGGAGGCTGGAGGCAGGACCAAGCAGTAGTCACAGAGCAGTCTACCAATGTCAGGAAACCACAAGTTTGCTTTCCTGAATTGTCTCAGCTCTGCTGTGATCTCTTCTCTGCTCCACACTTTTGGCAATCTGTTGGCTGCAGTGGGCACCCAGTGTCCTTTGCGGCTTTTGGGACAGATATATGACTGTGCTGGGGTGATATTAAGGTCACTCTGGCCAGCTGGGATGAGCAGGCACTTTTTGCACAGCCCATGATAGGATGGCTTTCATTTGTAGCCCAGTGGGGCAGAGGAGAGAGGGGTGCAACAGGGAGGAGCTGGATGTTGCCATGAGGAGTCACAGAAAGGTTCTGGCTGCTGGCAATTGTTCTCTGCAGGGACTCTCTCCATGCTGTGATTCTCAGGCTCAGATGATTCCTCTGCCTTGTTTGAACTGGACACAGAGACTGAAGCATTTGTGTGGGTAATCCAGGGAATACTTTGGGTTTTGACTGCCTTCTCATTCAGGATGTGGTCATAATCCTTGGAAAATGGGCAGATATCTTCCTATGATTGAAACGATCACTGGCAGCCTGTTCCATCATAAACTATYTTCAAAGCCTTGGCCTGCATTGACCGCTTTTATGACTGTAGGGTGGTAAATGGCATCTCTGGATGGCAGGGAGACAGCTGCAGGGCAGCCTTCCCTCAGAGCTCAAGCTAGTTCAGCACCCATGCCCAGCTCCAGTTGGATCTTGCTCTTATCTGGTGCAGTTTAAACCTGAAATATCAAATGTTCTTTTCCAAGCCAGATGTGCCATTCACTGTCTTGGGCTGCTCATCACTGCTACAAGCTAAAAATCAGTGGTTTTGAAGGATCTCTTGAGCAGTTCCCACTCTGCTCATGGCAGGCAGCTGGGATAGGTCAAACTGCCTTTTATGGATGGTTTGCTTGAAGTGGAGATGAGAGTGTGACCCCAGAAGAGATGGGCACAAACTGTGGTGGGTTCTACTGTCTTCACCTGGCACTGCTTGTTGCAGTAGGAACATCTCTTCACTTAACACATGAAATGTAAAGTGCAGCCTGGGTTGGAGATGGGGATCTGGTCACAGGCAATCTAAGCATTGTAACTTTGATCAGTGATTCAGCTTCTCATACAGAAACCAATGTCATGCCTAGAGAACAGCAGAGAGACCTGGACTTTCAGGTATTAGTGGAAAATGCCTTTAACTTTTGAAAACTTATATCTGTTGGAGAACTGCAGACTTGTGCCTGCTCTTGTCCCTGGCTGCGAGAGCAATTCTTGCTATTAGAAACTGAGTACCCTCCAGTCACCTTGATATGTCTCACAGCTCTCTCAGAACTGAGATGGTGACAGGTCAGGGAAAGGACACAAACTGCTGCACAGGCTTATGGGAGGTACACTCCTCAGCTGTCTTAGAATGTTGCATCACCTCTTTCTGGGCCATATCACATTATTTAGTAGGTTTCTGTATCTCAGACAAAAGCAGCAAAGCATGGAAGAGTGGGAGAAGAATATCATCAACACACTTAGCACCTGTTGTGACAGATAGCTCATAACTCCAGCAAGAACAGGGGGAATGGCACCTACCAGGCAGAAGGTGCATGAGAAGAATTGATGTTTGACATGCTGTGATCACAGCTTGTTGGTGATCATACAGCAAAGTTTTTACAAATTACCCTGGAACAAGGCCTACAGTAGGGCAAATGTAGTTGTAAAAGTGCTGCGCAGGCACCATTGTTAGGGCCACTTCCACATGGGATTGCAAAGGAGCGCTTTAGGGCACTGGGTACAATGAGCCCTGAATCATCACAAGACTATGCGCCTGAGATTTCTGAACAGACTTGCCTGTTCAGCCATTGAAAAAGTCTAGATTACCTCTCTGCTACTTAGTATTTCAGTATTAGTTGGACACCTGGTAGTGTTCTGGGTTTCCCTGCTCCATTAAATAGTACATTCTTATCTCCTTATTACAACCACCTGCATCCATGCGTTCCCCTCACTACAGTGCAAGTAATTCCAATCTTGTTTTGGGCACTAGAGGTGTGCACTTCAACTGTCCCATATGCTTGCAGAATGGTGCAWGTAGTCACCTATCTCAAAGAGACGGAAAAGATTTTCAAGGCAACCACCTCAATGCATTCCAGTTCTCTTCCATCAACGACTTCACAGTAGGTTCCAAACACTCATTGATTCAACCTCCAAAAGTCAGACTGATCTTAATAATCAGATTTAAAAAGCATTGTCCTGATGCTACTGACTCCCACAGAGGAACCTCGGGTTGAAGGCTGTATGAGTGCAGGATTTGCAATATCAGGTCCTGGAGTCAGGCTGCAAGTGATAGAGCTTAGATGGGGAGAAGCTGCTGTGAGTGACAGGAGAACAAAGCTTCCCAGGTGCAGAAGGGCAAGTGTGAGGATTTCTGAGCAAGGCTACCAGCAGCTGTTTGTTCTACAGTTCTCAGAGAAACAGGCCTAAGCATGTTCTTAGTAAATAAATGAGATTACATCAAGAATACACCCAACTCCTATAATTTACTTTTCATCCTAACAAAACCAGCCATTCGTGACTCTGAATATTGCCTGCTTGCTTGGGCAAAAGGGTTAACGATATTGGGTTTCTTTTTTTTGTCTTCTGAATTTTGAGCCTTTAGAGGCTGAGGATTGAAAAATGCCTTTTTATAATGAAAGACTCTTAACTACATGATTGTAGGAGTTGATGTTTTACTACGAAGCTCTAAGAAGTGTAAAAGTTTGACATTGTCACCAGTATACTGCTGCTAGTCACTTCTATTCTACCTTCTTGTTCCTATAATTGGCACTTGCCCACTTCCTTGCCAATTTATCTTTTGAAAAGTGATCTGGGATGTTATCAGCAACTCTGATGTTTGGCTTCATGTACTCCAATACTGGCATGTCTTAATGTCTGTTGAAGATGGGAAGCCAACACCCAGAACCACTGCTATGTCCAGTCCAAAATGAAGGTACTCAGACAGAGTCTTTGATTATTGTAACTGGTGCATCTCCCCTGCCCTTACCAAGTCCTCCATCCTTCTGCTGCATTGTGAGTAATAATTCTTGAAGACTGGGAGCTCTTTAGGATCAGAAGTAGCAAATAATAGTGTCCATGCAACTGATGCCAGAATTTGCATTCTACTTACTGTTGAATAGGAGCCCAAAGAAATGCTGCACTGCCTTCTCCACTGTTATAGGCAAGAGTCAGGTAACTCTTGACATTGCCATGTCTGGAGCCTAATGACCACATCCTACTGTATGGAGGATGTTCCTGCATACACCGTGAAGGCAGCTAGGATGGACAGAGTTGGCATTGGGGAGGAAGGTTTGGAAGTGTTTGACCCCAGCTGGTTTCAGCTCTGTCACTGCCTCTGCCTTCCTTTCAGCATGCCCTTGGAACCCCTGTAAAACAAGCAGAACAGTGCTTTATCCCTTGCAAAGATCGTGGAGTCAAACAGCAAAAACAGTCAAATAATAAGAGACCATGCTGAGAGCACCAACACTGTATGCTGTCCAATCTCCTCCAGCACACACACATCAGCTAGGAAACCTCAGAACTCTGACCACAAGGGTTCTGCCCCCCAGCCAAAGCAACCAGTGCAGTGGTTTCAACAGAAACTGGTTTTTCCCAAAAAGTGGCAGCCCCTAGTGCCACACAATTTAAGGCTAGTCTCAGGGTTGGAGTTGGTGAGGAAGGCTGTAAGGGCTTGACTGTAGGAATTCTTGGTCCTGGCTCTGCCAGACAATTCTTCCACTCAGTTTGTGTCTTCAAAGGGCTCCACTTCCTCTTTGCAGTATTAATACCACTGCCTACCACAAGCTGTAAATCCTCTTGACAGCAGGGGAGAAGAAAGCACCAAGCCCAGATCTGCTATACACAGAGCTAATGCCTCCTGCAGATAGTCTGCAGAGAGAAGTTCTGTAAGGCATAGGCACAAAGTAGTTAGTCTTCCTACCAGCACACTCAGGATAGACTCACCACATGCATGGAGCTGGCACTGCAGCACTGCTGGCACCTCCACTTAGCCCACAGCTTCTTCTGCTCTCAGCTCACACTGTCCTGTTCGCAATTTCTGCACAAGTGCCAGCTGATGGGGTGTCATATTCCTCCTCAAAGATGGTCCCCATGTCCAGGCTCTCCCTGCCCCCCTCCCCGCCTATATAGCCAGCTGCTCTTCTCTCCATGCTTGGAGAGGAGCGTCTGCTGGACAGCTTGCAGCCCGCACTCCCCCATACAAAATCAGGATTGTGTTTTTTTCCATTTAAACTTGCTAGATGAAAACATTGAAGTTTTTCCCATGTTTGCTGTTGAGCTTCCAGCCTTTACCACAGAGCTCTGTTCATTCCTCCCCAGCTGTGCAGGCAGTAGGCCCATGCAGGGCACTGCCAAAGCACCATTATCACAACTTCAAACTTTGACTCTTGGTGTTCAACACCTGTCACCAGAGGCAACTACTGTTTCCGTTGAGTTACACAGACAGTTTTTGATATGAAAGTCTAAGGAGGAGCAAAATGAAAATATTTCCCTCGGTTTGTTGCCAAAGAATTACTCTATTTTAAGATGTGAACAAACATCTTAATAAATGGCACAGTTGTGGTGAGTTACCTCAATGATCTCTATCCTACTCTAGTGGAAAGCTCCAACATTCACAAGAGAAATGTGTTCAACTCTATTCCCTATACTAGGCAGTCATCATCCTACTGTGCTTACTGCTCTTTGYTGTGCTAGGGTGTTTGACCAGTAGAAAATGGAATAAAAATGAACTTATTGCAGAGATGGGGAAAAGATTTTTGACTGTTTGCTTTGCCAAATACACTCATGCAATGACAGTGTAAGTACTGGCAAATCAGTGTGAGCTTTTAATATTATTTGTGGGGAAAAATGCTATAAAACTCTGAAAATACTGAGGTGCTCTATTTTCATGACATCCCTGAGAATTTTTCACATGGTTAAATGTATTTGAACTACCTCAAATCAGTTCAGACAAAATATTCTCTTCAATCTAGAAAAGATTCYCTTGTTTATTCAACTTGTGGGAAGTATTTGAGAATTTTATTTTAAGATATTTTTCTCTTGTTTTCTACAGTTCATCCAGTCCCACTTACAAAGACCACCAGGTAGCAATCAGAAAGAAATTGGTGAAAGACCAGGTGTTCTGATCAGGCTTTCCTGAAATTTTCCCAATATATTTTTTAGAAGAAATCAGAGCTTGAGATACAATATTTGTTTTACTTAAATATCTCATTTCCCTGTGGAATAAAAATTCCCAGTATTAGCATCTCTATTACAATCATTCCTGGAGGTCAAATTGACAGGGACAGGAAAAATGTTAGCAGGAATATTTGAACTATAAGTTAAGCAGGTGCATCCCATTGCACTGTTTAGTGTCACTGTGAAATCATATATTGGTTTCTCTGACCCAGACAAATTCTTTGACTGAGGACTGGAGGACTCAAGTCAACTCATGTTGAGTCAACTTTTCCACTGGAAACTTGAAACATTTTGGCAAACTTGACTATTTTCTGAAGAAAATAWTGAATTTGAAGAGAAATACATTTCTTTCAACTGAAAAAGCCTTGAAACAAAAACTCTACCTCTTCCACTGAGCAGCCCTGAGCTACCTGTGTGTGGCATTCACAGTGCAGACTGTACATCTAGGAAAATCTCATATCAGGAGCTGCTTGTTTTGCAGTTGGATTTTCAGCATCCTTGTACACACCTCAATAAAGTCTGGATTTCAAAAGAAAGCAACTCCAGCAGTGCCTGCTGACACAACGGCTCAACCTTTTGAGCAGACCAGTACTCCATATGTTGAACACTTAAAAACTGATCTAATTGGAGATCCTTCAGAGGACCTGGGCCTCTCTGGCCCATGATGGACCAAATAGGATGAAGTAGGAGAAATGGAATAAAGTTCCTGTCAAGATACTGTAATTTTAGCAAGACAAGGAAAGGTAGTAGAAGTTAATGAATCTTTTCTGTGTCATTTTCATGACGGCGAAGTGACTTTGGCTTTATAGTAATTTCACTAGCAATTCCCATACACTGAGAACACACTGAACTCAAGATGTGCTGGAAAAAACTCTCTTGAAGCCAACTCTCTCCACGAACGTGCTTTTAGCACAGGAATTGTACTGAAGAGATAGAGCAGGAGAGAGTATATGGAACTGGCTAAGGCAGGAAACTGGGCTCCCCTGAGGTAACTAAGTGCAGCAAGGATTAGAAATTGACCCAAAGAACTGATTCATCTGATTTTAGAGATCTGCTTTTTTCTTTGCTTTGCTGTCTTGTTTTAAAGTTATGATTCCTGAATCTTTGAATCTATATATTTTATTGTAGTTTGGAAAGAAGCTGCTTCAGACCTCTAGTTATCCCTTTTGGCTTCAATGGACATACAACACACCTTTGGAGTGGGGAAACTAGATATGGTGCAGCTAGGGCTTATGCAGTAACAACATTTATTTCCATTTCTTTACTGAGCAATGTACCACACAACTGTCTTTTTGATTACTCTGAGGTCCAAGCTCACATTTTCATCAAGCTGTCTGTACTGACTCCATGAACACTTTCTCATGCGGATGTAACAGCCATGCAACCCACTGGCACGTGCACAATAACAGACCTATTTGACCCTGTGCTTTGTCCTGACTTTCTTAACACTTAAATTTGCCTGTTGTTTCCTTTGAGACTGCTATGAAACCCTTTGCAGTCAGTGTTCATTTCTCCTTCTCTATTTCTTCGTTCTAGCCAAACTCCATTGTCTTGCTGTTTGCCCCTTTTCCTGGTTACCTTTGAATCTGATAGAGGCACAAGTTCCTATGACACTGTCCTTGCATCCTTGGTTTTCTCCCACCCTCTGTTCTGAAAAAGACCTCTGATACTTTCACTTCCTCTTTCTTAATTGATCATC
Source organism: Rhea americana (assembly GCF_003343005.1). NCBI lineage: Eukaryota > Metazoa > Chordata > Aves > Rheiformes > Rheidae > Rhea > Rhea americana. The sequence continues at coordinate 929,303 of NW_028186381.1, forward strand.
ATTCTCTATCAACTTAATTTCTTTAAGAGAGTTTGAGGAAGGACGCTCTTGAAGACTTTCTGAAAACGCAAGAACTAATTTTTATTGGACCAGATGTCTGTGGACACCTTCACTAAACTATTTCATCTACTCAAGCCTTCCCCTTTCTATGTACTATTCTATCTACCCTTTATCCCTTTATCTACGAATTCTTTTACYTGCAGCTTCATTTCATCTGATTGGTTTGCTAGTCTGTGATTCAATGGATTATCCATGAAGGCCTTTCAAAAGTTGGTGCTGCACTTGTCACCTTCCTTTTTTTTTTCAGACAGCAGGACTGGTTTGAGCAATGGACTAAGCAGAATGGGTAGTAGGTCAGTAATCTCAGATTTGGATTCCTTTAGAAGCTGCGTAAGTATCATCTGGTCCTGACAATGTTTATTATCCATCTGAACCATTAGCTCTCAATTTTTATTATTCATCTGAACCGTTAGTTCTCAGATTTGTCCAGCTGCTCGCAGCCTGTTCTCAAGAAAAAACAAAGAAAGTTATTTCATTTGCTGAGAATAGCCCTGTGTTTGAGCAGCCCCTTCCACATCTCTGCCACCTTTTGGCCTTTTAGATTGTTTGCTTCTGATGTGTTGGAAAAAAACTTATATTATTAGTAATGGTTTCTGTTACATTGCAAAATTAATTAGTTATTAACTTTTCTTGTCTGGCTCACTCATCCCATTTCGCAGTTATGCAGGGGCTGACTGGCTTTTCTTGAACAGTCTTTAGCCCTTTGGAGTGAGGGGATAACATCCAGTTCTGACTTGTCTCCACCAATATTTCATCAGAGGTAATGTCAACCCAGTTGTGGTCTCAGGAGGAAAAGTCCTTGGCATTAAATCAGCCTTGCCTGAGTTAGGAAACAAGTATTGTTAGCCAATACAGTGTTTGGCTATGGAAACACGATGCTGCTTCCCTCCATCCTCCCTTTGGCAGATGACTGTGCCATTTGGTCCTGGATGCCAGATTTGGTTTCATTTATCCATGATCAGAGTCACTGCTAAAGCACTCAGAATACACCTCTGAAAGCTAGTCAAAGGGTTTCTGCATCCCTCAGCTTTGCCATAGGTCTCCTTGTATTCTTTCTGCGTGCAAGTAGGATGGCTTGTTTCAATTGCACATTGAAGTTTTGGAAATTGTGGAAGAYTGTTGTGAGAAAAATCATCTTTTCCTCTTGCTCTTGAAAATTAGTCAATTAGCAGCCAACATCCCTACAAAACTGCAACACAGAGACTTCTATAATTTGGAAGGAATATCTCTAGAAGATAAAAAGAAAACAATCTTTTGGACCAACGATAGACACTTTGACTATTTGGTCACACCCTTTGGCCTATCTAATGCTGCAGTTACCTTGCAACATTTTTAATTATATTTTTAAAGATTTATTAGATTTCTTTATAATAATACTCTTAGACAACAATATTATTTTTTCACTGAACATGAACCAACCTGAACAGCTTGTAAAATTAGACCTGGAGTATTTGAATTGTCACAAACCATATGCCAAATTAGAGAGATGAAATTCTGAAAGGTCTTCCATCGTATTCCTGGGCTCCTACAGTTCCCTGGAGGCAATAAAAATGAACCCTGAGAAAGCACAGACTTGGCCATGCCAAAGACAGTTACTAGGTTTTGGTGCTTTCTTACCTTCATTAACTTTTATCACTAATAATTAATTAAAGACTTCACCAAATGATCTCCCCATTCCTGGACTTAGTAAAGACGGAGATGTTTGAATCTCACCACCTCAGTTCAAATGCTTACAATGTGTATGTCTACATCTGAGCTAGACTTTAGATTCCCGTTATAGTCCCATGGAGAGATACAAGCCCTTTTACTGTGTGATTCATACAACCTATTTTGGGTATGCATTTTAGGTGGAGATAAATCTCACCCTGGCTGCTTAGGAAATACATGATAGTTTTAAACAGGTTTTTATAATTATCCCATTCATCATACACACAGACCGTAACTAACACTTTATTGTTGAAGCAGATGTTTCTCCTTGTGCTGAAGGAGTAGTGTTAGCTCAGCTCAAGATCTCTCAGTCATGGCTTCCTTCCTATACGAGTGATTTCTAGTGACTGACAGTAGATGTATGTTAGAGCAGGAGGTGTGTCTCTGAGCAACAGCAGTGCTACATGCAGCAGTGCCACACCTGCCAGGTGGGATGGGAATGCTGAGGAGACGAAAGCAGAATGGCTGGCAGACTAAACTGTTGTTAACCCACTGGATTTCCTAATTTTTATCTTTCATTTCACYATGTTATATCAGTCTGTTGGGAAGATGGGGAAAATTGGCTTTGTGTTAAAAACATAAGCTAGCCAGCTCTGGTCTAAAGTCCTGGAGGTCAGTTTTAAAAGCACCAGGACTTTATCAGGGCAACCTGTTCAGGTCCCTTCAGCCACCCAAAAACATGATTTCTGGTATTGATGGCTGATAGCCTTCAACCAAGCCAGTACCCATGCAGCRTGCAAATATGACATTACTTATTTGTGCTAGGAGACAACTGTAAGCCCGGAAGGGGCTGCTTGGTTCAAGGTCCAGGCAAGCCACATTTCTGACACAGTAGGTATTTCTGGGATTATGAGCTTCTCATCATATTCCTTTTGACTGGCCCGCAATGTCTGAAGCTTATTCTTTATGTTGAATCCTGCAGCTACATCAAGACTGGTGCTACTGTTGTATTTTTCATTGCACAGGCTCTTTCTTTAGTTTACATTTTTGATCTGCCACCACACAACACCAGAACAGCTATTTGTTCGTATTAAAGATCTTAACCAAGACAACGCACCTTCTATCCTGCACCTACACTCCTACTATTAAGGAAATAGCTCAGCTTTTCATATCTTATAGACCTGCTGCCTACTATGATTTTGGACTGGAAACTTTATATTTCACCCATGTTTTGGAAAGAACTTCTTATCCTATTGGGAATAAAAGTGTTCTTTACTTTTGCATATTCACTTTAAGCTACTGGGTAAATAAAGAAAATAAACTAAACTCTGGGGCAATGGTGAGGGTAGTATTATCTGGATGGCTGGATATATTTTATGTTGCCTACACAATTTCCATTTAGCTACTCCATTCATGCTGGACTCAGCTTGTAGAGGTCTATCAGTGATTCCACTCTCAGTTCCACTAAATTACAAAGGGATAGATTTCTTAGTCAACCCTAACTGTGCACTGAGGTTTACAATCCCCTAAGGAAAAATAAAGACTTCCTTGGGTTTTTTTTTTTTCCTTAGTCTTTAAAGTCCAGCCAGGTTTTTACTGTCATGAGGGTCCAATTCCATCAAAAGGAGAGACGTTCTAAACAAAATACCTACAAAATTCACTCTATCTAAAAACAGAACTATTGTTTTATTGTGAGGCTTTCACAATTCCTGCTCAGATCCACCCAAAAAACTACATATTTGCTGATTTGAGTTCTTCTGTTGTTTCATGAAGAGCCTTTCTTGAAAAAAAACACTACTCTATCCAATGTAGGTTGGTGACGCTTAGGAGTATGAAATCCAACAAATATTGGGATTCTGAGAAAACAGCATTTCATGGGTGTGACAGATTATTCACATTCGAGAACCTTTGGAAAACCACTGAGAACCCCCTAGAAATCCCCCAACCAACAGACATCGAGAAATCTAGACCATTTCATGACAGGTAGGTGTTTTTCTCTATGGATGTCCCATGTGCTGCATACTCATCTCCAATAATGTTACACTTGGATGAGAAATAATGAGATGCTTCAAAGCCATCCTGAGAGCTTCCTAACTTCAGCTGTCAAAAGCTCCTAAAGTCTGTCTGTGCATCTCTTAATGCTTCCTGCTTTGAGCACTAATCCAGCTTTGTCCTATGTCATAGTTCTTGTTTCTGTCTGGAAAATTACTCTGTTTCAATTTTGTTCCGGTTTAAGTGATTACTTCAGTGGAGCAGCTCTAATTCTAGTAAGCCATGCCAGTGGGGGCCCATAGCACAGTTTTAGCATGTCAAAGGAGTTCCTGTACTTTTTCTTCTCTTTCAGCTTCTTGTAGATATGAGTAGCCTAGAGAATGAGGAGGAGGCGCTGCCAGCTACCTGTGTGAAGAATCTCTGCTAGCAAAGAGTGGACACTTCCTAAGAGAAGTCCATTATCCTCTGTCCTGGGCCTAGGACAGAGAAATCCACTGCCCTGGGATATACACAGGTGGAAAGTGAGGAGCAGAGCAAGTGGAAGGAGAAGTTTTCTGGCATGGAAAGTATGGTCTGCCACGCCTTTCAGTGGACAGCATGACTTTGTGGAAGTCATAAACCCCTGCACAAAGTTAGACTTTATCAAGTCATGGGGCAGTCATCATCTGCCATGGGCACATGCCTGTACCAGGGTGCCATGTTCTATAACCAGAAAGAGGGTAGCACGAGCAAGAGATYGGTCCCACAGATAATATCTCATCTGGGGAATGACCCTGACACAATCACAGTTCATTGAGGAAATCACAGCAGTGACTCGTTCTGTTCTCTCCAACATAATTCTGAATGAGGCAGGGTATGAGATGGAAACAGAAAGTGGCTGACATGTCTCTGACCTCCATGCTAGGCTAGCTCACTAAATCTATGGTTTTCAGAGCTTATCTTGCATCTCCCTCAACGGAGAGCAAGTCCCTGCTCTGTGCAGGATGGGTGCAGAATGGCATGAGAGCAGAATTTCTCTTTCCACTGGATGCACACTGTTAATAGGCGACCTCATTCTGTCCTGGGCATGGTGCCCTTCAGGTAGAGGGAAGAAAGCAATTCCTGGGACATAGCTCTCTGTTACAGTCACAGATTGTTGCTCTGCTTTGCCTCTAGAGCTGAAGCACTGTGGCATTCACCAGCTCTCCCATGTTGTCCATCTCTATCTGAAAGGGCTGACACTGCAGCTGCTACTAACCTCCCTCCTACCGAATTCGCAGTGGTGCCTCTCTGGGAACCTACTCCCATACAAATGCAAAAGAGACAACTCATATAAATGTACTTGATTTATAGTTGATCTCATGAAAATCATAAGCAACAGAGTGCGTCCTGCTCTATGTGTACACACAGCCTGCAAGGATTACTAGCCAGTTAGAATACTCCCATAGTGTCTGATAATAATTTCTGTGTTCTTTATCTTCAAAATTTTAGAGTAATTGAGAATTTTCAGGGAAAAAAGAAACGTTTGACAGTAGACAGTGGAAGTTTGAACTCTCATATGACATTCCTGCAGGTTGCTATTATGTGAACAGTGAAGTCACCCTCAAGCAGGATGTTTCTAATTCTCTTTTTTGACAGCTATGATCCAGTACAAATCCACCTGGCTGCAGTGGTTGGAGCTGCTGGATGTGGAGGATTAAATGGTAGGTAAACTCCAAAGGGTTGAAGAACAGTATCTGAAATTAGTGAACCACCAAAGACAATGCAGATGATACAGCCTCATCTTAAGTTGATCAGTCTCCATATTCTTGTAGGAATCAGCGGCATTTCAGAGAGCCAGAGGAATACAGAGCTTGCACAATTAGTAGTAACGAATTATTCCATTTTGACTCTTAAAGGGAAGATTCATTAATTACAAGGTGTTTTTAAATTGAAGGAGATTACTCTACCAATGGCTGGTCTCTAAGGGCAGATTCGAATGTTCCCTGATGCTCTCCCAGACTGGGAAATCATAAACAGAACTTATGCAAACCTTCCAACTCTGTCTGCCATACATTGGACCAGAGCCTGAATGCTCTGTTTTCACTCAGCTCTTCCTGGTGCCAGTGGCTTGAGCAGCAACTGGGGCTCCCAGCTTTCTCCCTTCCTTGTTCCATCTAGTGACATCAGGCAAAACTGTGTAGTAAGAGGGACAGAACTGGGGCAGGAAGCAGGAACCTTGTGTGAGCAGAGGAATATCACTATATGGGAAAGCAGACATCAAGGGGAAAATCAGTCCTGTTCTCCTTCTACGGTGCTCACAGGCAGAGAGGTCCAGCCCTGTTCCAGGGAGTGTTTAGCTGATGTGAAGGCTGTGCGCACCCTGACTGATGAAAGGGACTAGGACTTACTTGCTAGGACTGGGGTAATGTGTCCCGGTGTGCTTAACACCGTGTGCACCTGGCCTGGGTCTCCACAGTCTTGGCCATCCTCTGTCCAGTGGCTGAGGGACTTTGATATCAACTACAGCCAGTAAGACAGGATCTACAAGTGCTCTGAGGTGGAGAGAGMTACCAGGAACTCTCCCTGCTGCAGGATCTGGGCAGTCCTGTTGTTCACTCTCTTCTTTCCACAGCTTTAGGCAGGGGATGTTGCTTCACATGAAGAGGAGGGKGTCTCTCCACCAGCTGCTCTTGCTCTTAACTTCATGGCAGCTACTGGATGTGAGAGGCTTTGCCTGCTAGCCATGGATGCTACTCCAGCTGGAGGCCCTGAGTGCCAGGTTTGCTCCCTCCTCTTTTAGATACAGAGCAATGAAGGGATGTCCCCAGCACCTGTGCCCCGGCCTCCTGGAAGAAAGGCAATGAGATGTGTGGGGCACATCCGGAAATCAGATGCCCTGCTAGTGACTCAGTGGCACTCCCTCTGCTCATGCACCAAAGCACCACTTGTCCTGCCCAGACAAGTTGCACCAACATGAGCAACAAGAAAAGCTGGCAGTATCCCAAGATGACAAAACCTGAGAGCCCAGTGCTTCCAGGATCCTTCTTTGCCAGCACTTCAGGGAACAGCCCTCCATCACGGAAAGGGTGGTGAGTAGTTTCTAAGGAAGGTAATATGTACTGTGAAATATGTTCCCTGATGAAGACAAGACCAGCAAAGGGGAAGTACAGGGACCATGACAGGCTCCAGGTTTCTGAGGGCTAAACCTTTTCCCGTCTCACTACTCCAAAGGCCAAAGGACAGACAGAGCTTTGTTCCCACCTGCCATATGCTAAGTGGGGAAGTCCCAGGTAATACCTAGCTAAGGGAAGGGGAAATGCCCTGCACACAGCATCTCCTTTGCTGTGGATACCACCCAGTCAGCTGAGGTGAAAAGGAAGGATGTTGCTGTTTCCCTGTATGTTCTAAATGTGACAGAAATAAAGGATAACAGAAGGTGCCAAAGCTGAGGCTCATTCCTCTGGTACAGTCATCAGATTCCTTCATGTGCTAAGAGGAACTGCAGTCCCCCAGCTAGGACAGATCATCTTCTTGCTAGGGTAACTCACGGTTACAGGAGACCAAAAAGTTCATGTACGTCTAGTCCTGGACCTTTTGGGATTGGTAAAAGTTCAAACTGCAGCAGAGAATAGGAATAGCTAGGACAGCCTAGGGCATTTTCAGAACCTTCTTCTGATGTCACCAATCTAACCTGAGACAAAAAACTTCGCAGCCATTCCCTCACAACAGCCAGGCAGAAGAACATTGTAATTAATCATTAAAGCATTAGTTGGACCTTGAGAAAAGTCAGAATATGGATGGGTCCTGCCCTAGAAAGCTTGTGATGTAGTCTGTTGTGTGGGACTCTGGAAAAGGAACACTAGCTGGAGTTACAGGATATACATATTCCCTTCCTGCCCCTCAGAAGTTTTAATAGGTCATTTAATGGACAAACAGAATTACAGAAAGGACAGGGTAAAGGGTAAATAAAACAGATAAATCAGAAGCAGAATCCCATCCACAACAGCAACAATGATCTAGACCATTATCTAGAGGATCTAGTCCAGCAATAGGATTGAATAATGGGAGGTTTTAATCTGGTGTTCAGTCCATTTCTGAAGAGGAGATAGTACCTCAGTTTGAAAAACTGGACACAGGGATGCATATTTCTCATCTGCTCATAATTCCCTATCTCTTTCTTCCATGAGCTGATTTTAGTAACCGACTTCCTAGGGATAGTACAGCAGAATTTCCTGAGGGAGGCTGAGGCCATGAATTCAGATAGTGATAGAAGGATCTGGGAGCAGAGCCTTGCCCTCTTCACCAGCTGACCAGCTGCATGAACCTGCCAGAGAGACCTACAAGCTCACGGATGCCAGGGACTAGCAAATCAATGGAGATGTCATCCAGGCAAGCTCTTTGGGGTAAAACACACAGTCATTCCTTACACTAATTGAAAATCATCCAATCTCTGGATGGCAACACTGCAGCCACAATGAGGGCTGAGCTGTACCGTTTTCAGGCTGCCTCTTCTGGGATGTCATAGACCCTACCATGTTTTCCTTTTTCATAGACTGTAGCATGATACTCCCTTAAGAGTATCTTACAGTATCCATTTAGCCAATCTAGTCTGCCCTTCTTGGGACAATCTTGCCAGTCTGCTGTTAAATCCCTAATCCTGTACTGCCTGCGAAGAAGGTGYCTAAGTCACAGACTGAGAGACTGCTCCCCATCTGCTTTATTATGCAATGTTTCCCACTTCTACAGTCTCACAGGTAGTTGTGGGCCTTATTATTGCCCCAGTTATTGCCCACTTGAGTCTCTTACTCAATTTGTTATCCACTTCCAGCCAAGGCTTCATTTGTCAGCACCGTTCTGGCCTGTGGTTTATCCTTTGTCTTTGAGCTGAACCTCACTGTGAAGGCAACCATCAGCCATTGAGCAGAATAAATAATTTTCCTGTCCACACATAACCTGGAACCCTGGGCCAGATGCACTTTCCTGCATATCCTTGTACTCTGGAGGTAAAATAAATTGTCCCTGGAGAAGGTACTATGCTGGCTTAGAGAGATGGATTAGGTGGTGTGGTTCCCAGGGGATCAGTGCCTGGGAATGTTTGTTTCTTCTTGTAGGAAACTGTAATGAACAAGGAGTAAAAAACAACAATTGCTGACAGTGTCAAATAGAGAATGCATTTTTATCAGAATAGAAAATTCCTGGTGGTTTTCAGCTACTTTGGGCTGAAAATTATCTGTTTTCAGACTAAAGACGTGCCAAAACGAAACATTATTGTTGACAGCTTTTGAAAAATGTTTTTTGGACTTCTGGTCTTTTCACAATAAACAAAGACAGTAGCTGTGAAATCCCAGCAAGTAGAAACTGAGCACTCAACCCAAGGGATCCATCTTGGTTATGGGGACACATGGCAAACAGGATCCTGTCTGGCTTTGCTTCTATCCACTCATAAAACACATGCCGACAGACTACCCTTGTGGAACCAGCGATGGAATGGGTGATTGAATCTGTCYATTTCTAAATGCTTTCCCAGGAACTATTGTTCCCTGGAAACACCTTCTGCTACAGTGAACCAGAAAAGCCTGGGTCTCTGTGGCTAATTATTCTGCATCTAGGCCTTGCCTTCCAAAACAGTGTGTGATTTATAGAGGAAGAGTTTCTGAGTATTTATGACAACAGAGGAGAACTTTTGCATACTGTTTGTAGCAGCTTGGCTTTTTGGCTGAAGCTCACAGCCCAAGATAAAAAATGAATACCAGCTGCACTCCTTACCATGCTTGCTGCCTTCTAAGGCCTGCGGGGTTTCAGGCTGTGTGTGTTGCTGTCTAGCCAAACCCAGCAATGGTCTGGCAGGGAGTTAAGAGCTCCTCTCACAGAGCAGGCTGTGTTTTGGAGATGTCAAGTACTTGCTCCTTCTAGAGCTGCAGAATGGCAGAGCCAATCTTTGTAATCCTGAGCAAGTAGCAGGTTTCCATTAACTGCAGGAGATCCTATAGTGTCACCAGGAGGCCACAAGATATTAGAGCATGACAGCTCTTGCTTTGTCTCATTCTCTGGTGAGTGGGCCCTGCACACCAAGAAAAGCCTTTTTTCTACTTGAGAGTCTTCCTGTCTCCGACACACGTTGCTGTTGGAGTGCCTGTCTGCATGGTTCACACTGAAGTTGTGGTGAGTCACTGTCACTCCCAACTCTACTTGGGGAAAAGGCTCAACTTATCAGTTTAATTGGGAGAAAGGGCAGGGCTGGGGGGCTGAACCCTCTTGCTGAGGAGCAAGGCATTGCTTGTGGGAGTTTAGCAATGGACAAGCTGCTGTGGATGGACCTGACTCACCATCCACAAAGTGAACTAGCCTTTGCTCCATYGCCCCTGTGGTTCAGGTAGATGCCATGCTCTTGCTTCTGCATGTCTGATTTCATAAGGCATGTAGAGCAGCAAAATAGGGGCAATCTTTGACCAGAAAAATCAAAAAATTTTCAGGAAGCCAGTACATGTGGGATGCCTTGGTTAGAAAGCTTTGGCCATGAAGCAAACTGACATGAAAAGGAGTGGCTGAAGAAACAGTGCAACAGCCTATGACGTGGGGAAACATGAATGCCAGGTATTCTCACAGCAGCGAGRAGACCTATCCAGGGATGCATAGAGCATTGGCCAGGCCTCTTCTTTTCCAGACTGGAGCACAAGAGCTAGCTCAGGCCACATGTTAGAGATGTATCTTTGGTTCACAGTCCTTCCAAAGATTTCTGGCACATATCTTATAAAGAAAGAAGTTTTTTGTCTGGATATCCAGATCTCTGAGCTGATCTCCTGTTCCAGAGGCACCAATAATAGTTCATTGCTGTTGAAAATCTGTGCCTCCTTTATTTAGTGGGGATTTTTGCTTGCCAACTCTCTGCTACATGTCTGCATCAAAGTTCCAATGTCAAGGTTCTGCTCTCCAGGCAGCCCCTACTTTTCAGGTGAGGCTTGGTTTGATCTGGAATGCATCGTCTAGAATAAGCTTCTGGACATCTCTAAAGAAAGGTGTTTCTTTTGAGGCTCTGGGTTTTGCACTCTAGATTCCCTTCTCTTCTTTCCAAGACCATGAAGCACAATTATAATACTACAACTTTATGAGCCCTTTCTTGCAGGGATTTTGAATCCTCCCTTTTTGTACTTGTCAGAAACAGCAACAGGAGAAAAGGATGTTCTTTTGCAAAATCACCCTAGCCAATGGCACCACAGATGGCTATCAGCATGGAGTTATTCGCTGCACATCCAGCTCCGGCAGTGGTTCCATACTGCTATGGAAATAAAATCCATCCAGGATGAAGCTGCTAGAGAGATTCCCTGCTGCACATCATGCTGGGCACCTGAACAAGCAAGAGGAAGGCTCAAGGGAAACAGCAAAAGAGTATATATCTATACCAGCTTTGTAGACAGAACAAGTCAACCCACCCTGTAATCACAGCAGAAACAAAAGCTCTTCCAACCTAATGCATGTAGCTGCCTTCCAGTTCAAACAATGCTGCAGGACAATGTGGGCCAGGAAGCTTGAAAGGAGTGTCTGAGTGCATTGGTACTGTCAGTTCAGTCTGCTTCCTGGCTTGCTCARGGGACCAGATCTCCCAAGGTATGTTTGGGTCTTGCTGGAGTGCATTAGTTAGATCTCAGTGTATGCCATGGTATGCTGTGTCTGAGTTACTCTGTGCAACCAAAGGCCAGCTTTGCTTCTCAGGCGATAACCAAAGAAAGGAGAAAGCCTCATTTAAGTGGGAGACCAGCTCTAGCAAAACAATCCTTTCCTTTTCCACCTGTCTTCTACTCCTCTTCTTCAACTTTTCAGCAAGACAACCGAGTGCAGACACCTGTCTGGACACTTCTACGTGATAGTCCTTGAAGAAGGAGGCCAAAGCCTTTTCCAAAAATACTTGACGTTGATGAAAAAAACTAAGCTATTTTACCTGGGTTTTCAGTCGATGGAAATCAGAGCAGATTAAATCCTCCCCCTAAACTCCGCAGGAGGGGCAAGTGGAACTGCACACCCAGGTAAAACCTGCTGCTTCACAGAGCCTGTGACATTACAGAATATGAGCACGGGTGCTGTCATAGGGAATCCCATGTCTGTGTCTGACTTCACTTAAGTTCCTCCAAGTTAATGAGATGTCAGTGCAGAACATGACGGGAGAAACATTTCAAGGTTGATGGCAAAGACTGCGCAGATCCACAGACCTTATGGAGGATCAAAGCTGATTCCTGTTTTCCTTCATTCTCTGCTCCCAGGCTGTTCAGGGAGGGATATGATTGATGACTGGAAAGAGGATGATAAGCTCAGGATTCTGGATCTGGCCCCTTCTCTACTGAAGTGTAGAAGGAGGATGAAAGAACACCTGAGCTCTTGCTTCCAGTCAGCAGTACTGGAAGTTCATGTCTCCCCAGTTTCCACCTCAGCCCCTAAGCTGTGCTGACAGTCACCAGTTCTGATACTTCACACGCTGGATGCCTCATGTGCCAGGGCCATGTTTTTTGACTACTGCAGTCTGCCTGGTAGCACTAAGAGTGTCTCAAAAGGAATGATGAAATTGTCTAATGTAATTTTTTTCTGAAAAAAATGCTCTGGGATAGCTCCTCCTGGAGGCACTCTTCTGAGAATCACAGCAACTTGGATTTGGGAGTCATGTTTGCATACAAGACTTCCATAGAAGCTCCAGAGCTGTCATTGCAGGAGACCCTGGCTACTCTGTTTCCCCCATGTAGACAAAAACCTAATTTCAGGCTGAAATTTCCTTAGAGACAGCTCATATTTCAGGGTCTTTTGGTGTTACTTTCATCCCCAACCCACATATTGCAGTTCTATAATAATAATAATGATAGTTATAATGGCAATAATAATAGCAATAATAATAATACCTTTTGTATGTACATAGCACCTTTCATCCAAGGATCCAAGTCACAATTACATCCCCACACATTCCAGTATATTACAGCCCTATAATTCTAAAACTGCTCAAGTATCCAGACTTCAAAGGGAATGTGGATTTTCCCCTCCAGCCCAATCACAATGCCCAACATGCTGGAATTGTTTCAAAGGTGTTTCGAAGGTGTCTTGGCAGGAGCAGGAGATATTCAGAAGAGCCAGAAGTGATCTCTGAAGCCAAAAGATGCCTTCATGGACTCTTTCCTCCCCTCTCCTGGCCACTCTTTAGTCTCTCTGGAAAGCTAGTTCAGCCCTGGGCTGAGGATGATGCCTCCTCTGGTACTGTGTGTCTGTGCAGTGGAAGGTGAAAAGATGTGGAAGTGGTATTGAAAGGGAAAAGAAATCACAGACCAAACTCAGCCAGGTAACTTTCCAAGCACAGGCAGAACTCACAATGTTTTGACCAACACTAAATTCGCAGAAATATTGTGCTCTGCTGAAAGAATGAGGGAGGGGAGATAGTAGAATACATCATTATAAACTCTAACTAAAAAGGATTTAGAAATGTTTAAGTAAGCTGAAAATGAAAAGAAAAAAATCCTTTTTGAGTCAAAGTAAAATGTCTCAGGGATACCCAAAGTAAGTATATTTTGTTTTGTTTTGTTTTGCTTCATTTTGTTTTTAATCGTATAGGAAACCTGAAAAAATCTATTTGTTTAATCCAAATCAGTCTTTCCTCTCTTTTTTATTTCATCCAAAGAACTGAAATAGCTGTTACTTACCCTGATATGTTCAGAAGAAGTATGCTGGAAGCAAGGTAGCTTCCTACAGAAAGCAGAGTGCATTAAAGAATTGGAGTTTACAAAAATTCAATTCTAGCCAAACTACAGCTTACCAGCTGGATTCAGAAATCAATTCACTTCCTCTATGAAGTACACTAATATAATTTATATGCTTTTTAACAGCTGCTGAGCTCCAGAGGAGTATTTCAGTAGCTCTACTGACTTGTGGCTACATCCATAATGAAGGAACTATCATGTCAGTGGACATGAAAGGCAGGCTACAAATTTGAGAGTTTAGCATTGCTTTTCTTCTTGTTGTGGCTACACAAGTATAAAACTCAAGAAATTTTTAATAAACTTTGAAAAAGTATTTTAACTTGAGAGGACCAGATGTGGCTGAAAAATGTTAAGAGTCTCTATAGCAATTTTTTAGTCAGTTGATTTCAACAGGCATTAGAGAAGAGATTAGTATCAATGCTTTAAAGGTAGGGAGACTGAGCCACAGGAAGGTGAGATGACTTGTCTAGAGTAAATCACGTGGCTAGGACAGAGATGGAAAACAGTTCAAGTTTCTTAATATGCACTCTAGTCCTCTGTATCTCCCACCCCCATCACACAAGGGAGCCAATGTTGTGGCCATAGGGCATCTGGCCATTCCCAAGAAACTAAGACTTTGTGTCCCTCCATGCTGGGAAGACCCCATTCTGCAAAGCATCTGTAAGACAGTCAGTGGGAAGTAGTCTGCTGGAAGGGGAGCTCAACCTTTTAGTATTACCAAGTGAGCCAGAGCACCACATGGAGGATCAGGGCAGTTTTCACAGCATGTCAAACTCAGCTCAGATGCACATCACACTAACCAGCATGGGCTGCAATGTTTCCTTTCCTCCTTCTTCAGTAAATCACGGTTTCTAGCATTCATGCTTTTGTCACTAATAAATCCTGCACTGTCTTACACCACATGAAAGAGCAACAATACCTTAATTGTTGGACATTCTCCTGTGCAGGATTGCAGCTGCAGACATATCGTACAGCACTAGAATTTGCTGATTTGACCCCAAACTGGTAAAAAGTTACAGACAGTATGTCTAGTAAGGCTGACACTACGCTCTGTAAAACCCCACATGCAATTGTCAGAGAGTACTTGAAACTGCTCTATGCAGTAGACACATAACGTGGAACTCATTGCCATAGGATATTAATGCAACAAAAGTCTTTCCTGCACCTATAAACAAGATCCTGTCCTGATTGTAGTACCTTTGACTTCAGGTGATTAATCTGAGCAAATACAACACACTGACCTTAAAGATATATGTATGTCCTTTGGTGTGGAGCATATGCTACTAATGGAGATGACCTCCCAGTCTCTGACACTATCTGATAACTTCTATGCCCATATGTGCAGGGAGAAGGATGTCTTACCATGTGGCTACATGACTCTCTGCCTCATGCTCACATTCAAAAATGCTGACTAAGCAAAAGCAGAAGTGCTGTTTTCATGTCCGTAGTCAGATTGATTCAGAGCACTGCCTGGGAAGCCAAGGAAATGCTCACACAGATTTTGGACTTTTTGGATCCAGGTGGAAGCCACTGGGGAAACTGTCACTCATACTGGGATGGTGCTGTGGAGTAGCTGCAGAAATGGCGGTAAAGCAAAACTGCAAAGATTATTCCCTGCAACCAGAATTTCTTCTTGTATTCTCCATGAAAAATAGATGAATTTGTATTTGAAAATGAGGTATTTGCTTTTACTGCTAGTTTCATACATGTGCTGGTGAAAGCTTGTTTTACTACAGATGAGCTGCATCTAGAATTGGGAATTCTGTTGAAATTGCCCCAAATGGGCACCCAGATTTATCCCTACACTAGATAATATCCCGAGGAAAGTGGTTTATGCTCTCAGATCCTGCAAGGTCATGAGGTCCCCAGTGCTTTCCACACTCATGCTTGGCCACACAGTCACTCTGGCAACAACAGCTGTGGCCTTGCTTCAACTCATTGCCTGTCCCTCTTGCCTCTTTTCTGCTCTGCATGCAACGCAGTGCTTGCACTGTGAGATGGCACAGGCCAGGGGGTACCTTTGACAGCAAGAATTTCCCAGAGGTTGCATGGTCCATCCTTCCTGCAACCATCAGCTATGTGACTCTGAGCCCCTGCATTTCTGCAGGGTGAGTGTCACATTACAAAGCATTTGAACACAAGTGTGGAATGGGGCATCTTCACAACAGACTTTACTTGTTTCCTCTCCCTGTTCTTGCACTCCTTGTCATACCCACTCTTTACTCAACAGAGGAAAGAACATTTCCTCTCTTTTCCCCCTCTGCCCTGCAGTTCCCTTCACAGCAGTGCAGCCCTGACAAGATGATGCTGTGCTTGGGTGTCACTTTCCCTTTGAAAGAAGGGAAATGCTTCTAATTGGTGCCCTATTGGGCTGTTCAGTGCTGGAAACTATTCTGTCTCTACAGGGTTTCTTTGTAGTGGGACCTGTGGCTTCTCACACTGAGAGACCAGGTCCCTTCAGCAGGTCCTACCCTTACAGATGTGTCTGACTCACTCCTCTCCAATGAGGGCTGCTTTTCATTTCCAGATCCTTCAAGGAGGCTTAAAAGCTACAGGAAGGACTGCAAACAAGGCAAATGGAAATGAAGAACTGTAGATAACAAATGACACTCTGTCATCCCATGGATGGGTGAACCTGGAGAAGAAGCTGCCCTCCTTCATCAGTGTTAGAAAAATCTATGCTGGCAGAACTGGAAGAAGAGTTTGCATTACCTGTTCCTGGTCCCTTGACACGTTCCTGCAAACTTGGAGGTACTGACTGAGCTACTCCGTGATCTCTCCTTGCTCCCCCCACCGGCACAATACCTGCTTCAACTCAGACTGGAGCTTGGTTCTGTTTTGTCTCTGCTCTAACCCTAGATGCGTGCACTTGGTCCTGTTCTTCTTTGTGAAAGTGGTTTCTGATCTCTCTTCAGCTTCTGGCAAGCTCAATTYCTTCTCCAAGATCTCAGACTCCTCCCAGGCCTGACAATTCTCCCCTCTCCCTTCCCACAGTGTTTAAAAACACTGCTGTGGAGATTGCTGTCCTGTCCTCATCTCCATGGCCCCAACTTCTTACTGGCTCCTCATAGCCTCTCCTGGCTTCCTGGCACCCTAGCATGGCTCTGTGCTGTCTGCAGGGAGCTCAGCATTGGTCTGAGAGCTGGACAGCCCATGCAGTACTTCACTCAGCACCCCTTTCCTCACTCAAAGCTGTTTCCCTGTGGTACGCAAATGTGTTCCTGTTCTTACAGCATGAGGTCCCCAAGAAGTCTGGCCCACATCTGATGCTTTCTGAGCCATCTCACTGTAGGTAAGAGGAAGAGTCACTCTCCATTCCCTGGGTGGCTGGCTTTCTATGACCCAGCCCAGCTCCCTGATGGATGGACATGGTGGGGGCTTCTTGTTCTACATCAGTGGAGTCATTTTGATACCCCGTGCTTAAGGATAGCTTTGCACCCCACACTGCTGTCAGAGGGTGACAGGGAGACAAGGCTCTCTTAGCTTCCACTACAGTGAGCTGGGAATTGCTGAGCTTCCCTTTCCCTCCTCCACGCTGCTTCTGCTCCCTGACCCAGGCAGGTGCAGAGGGGGAGAGGCATTTTCAGTTTCATTGCTGCTTTTTGGCACCAGAGCCTCTGACAGAATCAAAGAGCTTTTCAAAGAAAACCCTAAACTCCTTTAATTGCCATCTAGAGCTCCTYCCCGCACAGATCTAAGGGCCATGAGCTCAGTGTTTTCATTGCCCTAGGCAGATTTATGAGCTTATTCTTCGAGGAAGGGAGGGAGAGAGCGGAGGCTGTGGCATATTGCTTAGCCTGGGGGGCAGGTAGGGAGGAGAGGGGGGGAGGACAAAGAAGGGTGGCTGCAGTGGAGTTATGTGATGTTGCARAAAGCCCAGCTCTGCTGTGGCTGGTGCTCTTGGGCTTGATGGAGGGACACTGCAAGATCGGCTGTGAGAACACAGCTGACTATGACTAGGGGCATGTTGAGGGAGAGCAGCAACTCCCTTTCAGGTGTACTTCCTGCACAGAAGCACCAACTGGAAGGGAGCATGAGGACACAGTGCATTTGCAGCAGCCCAGCCCAACGACTGCATGTTCTGATGAGCCGGGCTAGGAGTGGAATACCTCTCAAAGCAGAAGCAGAGACTGGTAACCTGCAGTCACCAAACAGATTGCCCTGGCTGCATTTCACTAGCAGAGAATGAGCAATAAGGCTTACTGACAGTCACATGCTGCTGACCACCCAAGACCACAGCCTCATCCCCATTCATATTTGCTCTAATCACTCAACTGTACTGTCCATCCCCATCCATCATGCTCGTGTTCATATACCTGCTCCCTTCCTCCAGGAAGCTTAGTGCTCACTGCCAGCTGTGAAGCAAGTGTAGAAAACATTTGACTGCACAGAGACATGTGCACCAGTTGCTAGCTTTGGAATGAGGTAGATCCCACATCTCACCATCCATGGCCCTCCTTAGATAGTGTCCCACCAAGAAGCGGATACCTGCTCACATCCAATGTCCCAAATATCCTTCTGACACTTACAAAAATATCTGCAGATTATTATTCTTTTTATTTGAAGTGACCTCTCAGGAAGAACTGAGCCGTGGCCTGCAGTTCTGAAGTCAGGTCTCAACCCTTGCACCCACAGCACTACCTGTCTTACCAGGAAGCACTTGCAGGCTGCAATCTTCACTTGTGGACTAGCCACTCTCCAGAGAGCACAGCATATAATGAATCCCAGTAGTGTCCAGATCAGGCTAGTGGCAGATATGCAGGGGAAAACACTCCCTGACCCAAAGTGTTTCTTGCTCAATGTGTCAAGAGGCAAAAGGGAACAGAGCTCATGACAGAGAGGGGGGTGGAGGATGAGAAGGAGGGAGGAGAGCCACAAAGAACCTGAAAGTTTCTATCTCATTGGAAATTCAGAGACTTCAACATTTACTTTTCTCTCACCTGAACAAAGAACTAACATGTCAATATTTAGTATAGACCAAAAATTCAATATGTTGTGTTTTAGAAACATCAGGATGCTTTTCTTTTATAATTCTGGAGTCCTGCAATGTGAATATTAAATGGTCTACAGGTAAACATAACAATAGCAGGCAAAAATATGAAAATGGAAATTTAAAAAAAAAAGTCACAATGAAGTGAAAAAATTGAAATAACCTCTCTTGATTCAACTTGTTACTACGTTTCTCCCATTCACAGTTCCATCAACACTGATCCATTTTTATTAAGCATTTTGCTTTCAATGAAATGATGCATTCTTTGGGAAAATCATTCCACTAAATGTGCTTTTTAGGCAACTCTAGGTCTGACCTCAATGAATAAGCCGCTAAATGTAGATCTTTCAACTCTGGCTTCACTGTGAGGTATGCTGATCCCCCTGAGATGCTACTCCAACACAACTATTTTGACCGCTTTCTAGGAGAGCTCAGCCTGTTCTTTCTGCTCTGCTCTGAGCCTTGTGCTTAAGCATGACCAAGCATCTGCAGCACCAGGACTCACGACAGTAATGCAGGGAAGAAGGCCCTCTGCTCTCAGCCACTAATCAGCAACACCCTGAGAGCTGCCATGGGCTCAGAGGCTGGAGAATTTTGGCTGGTGGCCTGGGCAGGAGTCACATGTTGCCTAGACACAAGGCCATTTGGAAGCACATGCCCAGTAGCAGTGGCTTTTTCAGGTTGTTTTTCAGTTTCTCTTACAAGCCACTCCCAAGCTGTGCCTGATCTTAGATCTATTCAGTTTGATTTTCTCTTCATTATAAGCTGGGGAGCATAGAAGGAGGAATTATGCTACTTTGAATTAGCGTTCATCTATGTTCTCGAGGAAAGGAAAACCAGCCAGAGTCAATGATGGATTTGTTATCAATGATGGTAGCTCTCCCTGATGTCTGAGACTGAGGCAGGTCTTGGTTTGGCCTGGCCTGCTAGGGCATTCCAGAGTGTCAGTGTTCATTAATGCAGGCAAATGCTCTCCACCTGCTTCTTTGTTTCAGACAAAGAGCCACCTTGAGCTACAGGACACCATGCAGATGTGCTGGGGCATGCTGAGCCAGAATACATGTGATTCTGGACCATCTGGATTCTACGCTGCATTTTTACTTCAAGACAGACTGTGGCACTCAGCACCTAGACAATGCCTGGAATCAGAGCCTGCCTGGCTCACCTGAGATAGCATGAAAACCCCATGGCAGAGCTGGGACTTAAACCTCTCTCCCATTCGCTGTCCAAGTATCTTCCAAACTCTAATGGCCACTCAGCAGTTTGCATGTGTTATTAACCCACGCAGAGGGTATGGGAGCAGTTACAAGACAAATAAAGCAGAGACCCAGAAATATCAAAGACCTAATCCTCTTCTACTGCGGATGCCAATAGATGAGCTCGTGCTAAGTGGCTGAACACAAGAAGGCAATCAGGGTGCTGAAGGAGGCCCCCTTTCATTCCTGTTGACAAAGATGCAACAAGGATGCAGAGCATGGTTGTGTCCTTTTTGGAGCTCTTATACAAAGCTAGCAGGCTCTTGTGTATGGCACAGAGCCCCTGTGGAGGAAATCAAGTGCTCAGAGGAGAGAAACTTTCATTATCCCCACTATTCCAGGAAAAAACCTGTATCTTAAAGTTGTTAGATGGGAAATCCTAAACCTGCTGCACGGCCTGTGCCTGAGCCCAGCTCTCCTAATGCCTCTTACAAGCCTTATCTTCTAGGTCTGGGTCGTTAAGCTCATAAATGTTTCCTTTTGTTTCTGCTCTGTCTGCCATTCCTGAAGGCCTGAGGGGCATTTCCAAGGGAGAGGCCATGGGCTTCCGGCTGTACAGGGCAGGAGTGGCATTTCTCATTTGCCTTGTGAGAAGGAAGAAGATCAAGGAGGAAGACAGCCCTTACTGCATCAGTGTAGCCACCAGGATCTGAGAATGGCTTTGGAAAACCTATATTGTATTGGAGCTTTAGAAGAAGGGACTAGAAGATCTTTGGAGCGGGTCTGTACCTTTGTGCTGTGTCTGGATGAGGCTTAGTGCAGAGGGGGCTTGGTATAGTGCTGTGGCTCCTCTGGTGACCATGGCACAGAGAATTGGCTGTGGATGGGCCCTGGTACTGGGCAAACATGAGCTGCAGGATGCTGACTCTCTGATCTTTGCCTATCTGAGAGAAATTGCCTGGGGAAGAAAGCAAGGATGATTCCAAGGAAGGATTTTATTTACAAGATTTCATATTTTCTGGATTTGGAACTTTCTGGATTTTTGGATACCCCCTGTATCTCTCCAGGGTGTGTGCTTATCACCTCACTCCCAAAGGCACACAGAAGTCCCTGCAGCAGAAGATCCCATCTCCATGTCACCCCACGTTTAATCCCAACATCCCTCCCCACTGCTCTGACACCTGCCCAGGGTCCTGTAGTTCAGCCACCAGAGCTGCTCATCTTCTGGGCTGCTGCTTTTCATAGGGTGGCTGTGATGGGGTCCATCTTCCCCCTTCCCAAGCTGAAGGCAGCAGGGGGACAGAGGTTGTGGCAGAGCAATAAGGAGGGCTTAGGGTTGAGGGGAGGCAGACAAGCTGCCTTCAGTGTTGGTGCTTGTCTTGCTCTGAGCTCCGGATGTGGCTCCAGAGTCACCCTTAAAACTCTGTTGTTTCCCCTACCCAAAATTTTGTGGGTACTTAGAAAATATATATTGGGAAAGAGATATCTTCCCTCAAGCTCTCCTTGCACTGGATGCAGTGATGTAGTGCTACATGACCAGGCAAATGGCTGCCTGGCTTCATGTGACAGTATTAGAAATCATGTCAGAGCAGCAAACAACCCGCTTCTTGAGAGTCACTGGGATAGGTCCATGCAGTCACCTGACTCCAGAGGGCAGCTCAGTGGAGAACACGGGTGTTGTGGCACCCTGGCCCCAGATTCCCAGTGGGCTGCCAAATACCAGGTGATGGCTTGAAATATCTCTGCAGGGTGAGAACTACCCTGAGAGCTCCCGGCCCCATTCCCCATAGAAACAGCATGGAGAATGAAAAGCTTTCCATTTGGCAGACTCCTTAGATCCCTGGTGATATCCAGGAGCAATAAGACTCAACCCTGTTCCCTCTACCCCCTGCAAATCTTGCTGTGACATCAATAGCCTACCTCATCAGTCTGTCTTGTACCTCTGGTCTTTCCCCACTTGCAAGGATAGAGCAATAATATTGCATGTAGTGAGCTGTGCAGCGGTTACCCTTTTCCACTGCAAGGTGTGCACAGGTCTTGGGACAAGGGGCAAACATGGCAAGGATACAGATTTCTCCAGTACTTCTGGAGATGGGGCATAGAGCAGAAGTGGAGTCTGACACTTTCCTGGTGCTGTGGAAGGTCTGGGGCTCTAGGAAATGAAGGGATGGCTTGGAGTAGCTCACCAAAAGGCCAAAGCCATGTACATCTCCTCCAGTTGAGCTGTGAGCAGCAGTGCTAGTGATGTCTAGTTTCTTACAGGTTTGTGTTCTACATCCTTATCATCTCCAGTGAAATATCCCCAGTTCCTTGTATGCTTCCCTCTCTCTCATTGTATTATTTCGAACTCTGCCTATATCCCATGCTCTGTGATGCAAGTGGGTTTGTTCAGTCTTTGCAAGAGATGAAATGGGGAAATCTTAGTGCTGTCCTCAACTACCTATTGGGATGGTGTAGAGAAGATGGGCCAAACTCTTAGAGATACACAGAGAAGACAAGAGGTAATGAGCAGAAGTTGGCACATGGGAAAATCCAATTTGATATGAAGAAAAAACAAAGTCCCATGAGGGTGGTCAAACATGGGAACAGGGATGGGGTGGAGGAATCCTGGAGATATTCAAAACCTGGCAGGACAAGGCCCTGAGCAACCTGTTAAGCTGGACTTGTTTTGGGCAGGGGGTTGAATCAGAGACATCCAGAGGTGACTTCCTAAAGTATCCTGAGATTCTGGAGAATTCTCCCAGTTTCTTTTCATATACCCTAAGTCCAGGCTGGGTGAGAGGCACTGCAACCTCTGCAGTGCCACTGCAACCTGCCTGTCTCTTTCCAAGAACTCTGTCCTTCTCTCTGTTATACCTACCTGAACAAGAGTTGCCTGATCCTGGGATCACCAATCCAAAAATAAGCTTTTTCAAGATGGAGGCACCATCAATGAGTTTACAACAGTGATCAGAGATGAGCGAGAAACAAGACACCACTGCAACCTGTCTGTTTTCTAACCAATACATGTACTGGTTGGCCAGAGTTTATGGGTTGACCTGACCACATAACCATGGTGCTACTGTCACCACTTTCCATCTGTGGGTACTAATGACGGTGTGCTCTGTTGATGTTAGAGGAACTATGTCTCTTTGAGTCCTCTGTTTCCTGCCAGTTAAGGTTGAGCAAACTAGCCTGATCCTAGGAGGTACCTGGCAGGTACCAGCAACATCGTTGTAGCAGTGTCCTTTTCTTTTCTTTTCTTTTCTTTTTTTTTTTTTACCCTCCCACTACCCCAGCATTGCCTTCCATTCCCTTTGTCAAGAGGCTAGTAGCCAGATACAGGCGAGTCAGAGAGGGGATCAGGATTGCATTGCAGGGCAATTATGTAGTAGGACTTATCTGCTCTGAAAATCTGAGGCTTGTCAGAGTCCTGTTTCCAGACCTCAGGGACTGACATCCCCATCGCCACCTCCCCGAGTTCATTGGAGGTGGCACTTGTATATCCCAGGGAATCTGAGGTGAGATCACTCAGTCAGGTCACACGTAAAGTTTACAGCAGTGCCGGTAGGTGAAGCCAAGTTAATATTCTGCACTGCGCCACGTCTTCCTCTCCCTGCTTTCCTCTGTTACCTGACACCATCTTCCTCAGTGCTCCTTTACAGTCTCCTTTCTGCTGTCACAGAAACTTTTCCCTTTGCAGCACCAGTCTCCTTCTTGCTCTTAGCTTGCTACTGTCCTCTCCAGAGATCTCCCATCAGCTCCAACACACCTCTGTTGCCAGCCCCAACAGCAACTCCCCTGCATATGATACTGGCTGTGGAAGACGGAGCTGTGATATTTGTCATGCTGTTGGTAGGACTTACTGGCATGTTAACTACCTCTTAACCTTGCGCTCTAAATAGCCCAAAACTTTGGGGTTAGTACAGGCCCTAGGCTGTCTGGATGCAGCTGAATAGGACAGGGTGTGCTAATCCTTAGTGTCTCATAGCTGGGCTCTAACGACATGCTAAGACACAGTTTGATCCCCCAGCCAGATTTTCTGCTAAGGCTGGCAAGCCTTCATGTCATGAACCAGGCAGGGTGGTCTGTGCTGCTACAGAGAAATGGAATGGTAGAGCCAGCATGAGACCTGAATGAGTTCAGGCTGCCTGCAGGGTTCTGTCTCAACACAGATAAGCCCTAGCTGAGCTGGCTGCCTGGGCTCTCTCCAGGACTAGGAAGGAGATACCAACAGGTCTGAGTGCCTACTGGAGAAATCCTGTTGGTAAGAGGTGACTTGTTTCTCTCTAATCTCTGACCACTGTTGCAAACTCACTGATGGTGCCTCCATCTTGAAAAAGCTTATTTTTGGATTGGTGATCCCAGGATCAGGCAACTCTTGTTCAGGTAGGTATAACAGAGAGAAGGACAGAGTTCTTGGAAAGAGACAGGCATGATGGAGACATGGTGCTGTCAGGATGGGGCACGAATGCAAGCTCATTAGTGGTGAGGCAGTGTCTAATCAGAGGTTATTATGAAGATCCTTTGCTTTATTTTGCACCTAAGAGACCTACTCTTTACAGAAAGGCTCATGAGTAATTTGCTTGGAAGACAAAGCATAAATCAATGAAGTTGGAATGCTTTTTGGAGTAGCTTCAGCTCCATGATCTTTGTTTCCATTACAAGCTTTCTTTTCAGTACTTCCAGCTCTACAAAGAAACCGAGTCATTTCTTTACATATCTGAATGTGGATTTCAAGTCTGAGTTTGCCTGAAGAGCTAAGAGCTCTCCTGAAGAGCCACAGTTTCAACAAAATTTGTGCTGATTTGCTTGGAAAAATCAGTCCTGGCTCCGCACTTCATAACTGAGAAACTAATCTTCTCTGACTTGCCAAAGGTAAACCAAGAAGGTAATGACAGAAATGGAGAGCAAACACAGCTCTTCAGTCCTCTTCCAATAGTTCCAAATTTATCCTTCCTTCCTACCTCTGTTATATTATCTTATTTATTAACTCACAGGCAGCACTTGAGAGTCATGAAACAAATGTGCTGTTATCCCTCATATAGATCCAGCTCTAAGAGGAAGGGGGAAATGCAGTACCTTCCAACACCTGCCAGTTTCCATCATAAGGATTTTACACCTGGCTTTTCCTGCAAAGTGATGGAGCTGGGGAGGTTCTATTGCTGGTGCTTCTCCTGCAAATTGCTGTCACTAGCGCCACCATGTGAATAAAGCAGGCTGCTGTAGCAGCTCACAGCTTCCCAGGGGAGTGCAGAACAGTGACCAAGGCAACTGGACACACTCCCAAATCAATGGGCACTGCAGAGCCATCCTGAAGGCTGAGTCCCAGAGATACTCAGAACTCTGCCAGAAGCAGCTGCACAGTAACCTGCTGCAGTAGACCAAAAGCGTCTTCAAACATCTGCTCACCGAACACCCTGCACACAGAATTCATATCCCTAGCCTCTATGTCCCATCTCTGACCATCACATCAGGGTAAATATGACAGTGAGGACCGTTTTATTTAGTGGTCGACCTTGGTTCATGCAACATAGCTCTCTGTAGCTCACAGTCCAATGAGGAACACTGCAGACCTGGATGGCAACATATTCTCTTCAGAGCCAGTCATATGTACCCTGTCTTGTGAGGACTGCAAACGTGGAGTGTATCCCTGATGAGGCTATCATTTGTCCTCATAGTAGCATTGGTGCTGCAGAGCTCTGCAACCTTCCAAGCTTACAGCTCACCTGTTTTTAACCACCTCTGCTGGGGCAGGCTCCAGAGCCATAGTGACTTATCACACTCATAGGCAGCTAGCTCCAAACTTAGCCCCAGAATGTGGACAGAGGAGGTACTCCTATGCAGCATGCACTTCAGGGGGTAAGTGTTCCATAGCTCCCTCTCCCATAGAAATACAGTTTCTATTATACAGTTCCTTCATCTTTCTCCAGTGAAAATCATCCTTTCCTGTCGTATTTCTTTCTCAGGTGACCCAGCATGACTCTGGCCACCTGATGGTCAGCACAAGACATAAAGCAACATGGTCCTCAGGCAGGTAAGATGGGGAAGAGAAGCTCGCTCTTACTCAGCCACAGCAGCTTCCACCTGGCTTTGCAAAACACTTCCTGAACTGGTTAGTGTGCTTAAACTTAACCATAGAGCAACCAGATCACAGGACAAGCCATGGACACTAGGAAACCAGCAACACAATACATATTGCACACATGGACACATGCTTCTTCTTGGTGTGACGAGCATGAAACTTACATCCTCATCACTGCCTGGGGACTACCAGCTGCTGTGTATGATTGTAATACACACAGCTTCCTTTGGCTCCTTAGCTGCATCCCTAGATGCGAAAGGCAAGGCCCTTCTCAGCCTACATGCTGCACAGCTGAGGTTGGTGACTGCAGCACTTTCTGTGAATAAACAGACCAGATTTTCCTAGGCCAGGCCAGGGACAACTTGTATCCTGGAGAAACAGGTTACTTCTCCTGGAGACATGGAGCTGGTCAAACACTGTGGTCCTTTCATGGACTCCTTTGCTCATCCTGGGGATATCCTCAATCATCACTAATCAGATTGGACCCCGATACTGTCTCTGGGACTAGAAATGATCTCACCAGTCCTTGTGCTAATTTAACTCTTTGGTCTATTAATAGTAGAGAGGAAGGGGAACATTCAGAGATTCAGGAACTTTTAAGCCAAGCCAAAAAACCCCCACTCTCACACCATTTTATAAGACTTTCATACTTATTTTAAACAGGCAAATTGGACACTGATGGTGGCCAGCTCAACCCAAACCCCAAAAGCCGTGAGTTATCACAGCCATGGAAATGTTTGACAGATAGATCCCAGAACAGTTTGCAGTAATTGCTTGGTATAAATACTCCATTATGCTCTCAGAAAATCAGAATCTACTCAGCAAATCAGCTCCTCTGATCCACTGTAATCAAGAAGCAAAGCATGCATAACATGGCAATATAAACAGCATTTGCAAAGGGGTGCAGGGAGGAGGGGGAGCTGCCTTAACTTGGTAGCTCCTGGAGTAATAGCTGCCCTTTTTATTGCTTTGTTTTGTTTCTGTTTTCCGGTGGAAATTTCATTTCAGGAAAATGTGGCAGAAACTCCCAAGCTTGAGCAAAGATGCAGCTGACTAAGGGGTCTGGAGAAAGCATTGCAAAAGAAACAACAAGGGCAGTACTTACAGGTAAGCTGTTAGAGGGCTCAGGTTGCTAGGGACTTCTGAAAGCCCCAGCTCAGAGCAATCCACCGAGAGCATGATGCCATCTTCTTCACAGTGGCATTGAAGTGGGCACGAGTGTGCAGCATCTTGCTCCTCAGACACTGCTTGGAAGTAGATAGAGGAGGCCAGAAGAATGCCCCAGAAGAAGAGCTTGTCCATCCTTGCCTTGGCTGCAGCCCACAGGAATTGTGCGATATGCTGTTTGCTCACACTATCCCTCCAGTCTGAGCTGGATCAAGATCAGTGACCCTGCTTCTTCACACACTGTAGGCACGGTATCTTATGCAGTTCAGAATGTAGCAAGGATGTAGCCAGGGAAGGGAAAGCATTGTTGAATGATCTTGGTTATTGGGTTTCAAGGGCTGGGCAGGGGCGTGAGACACTCCAATGGGAGGAGTTAAACTTTCTACTCTTTTCCCTCTCCCTTAGAGCTGGCAGTAATTTCATTCAAAAGGAAGGGGGGGGGGGAAAGAAACCTCAACAAATAAAGACCTGTTCATAGCTCTAGGACCTGTGCTTGTTTTGTAACAATATTTTTGTGAGATAGCAGTGTAGGGGAAGGCAAAGCTGACTCTGGCAGGGCAGAGGAGTATAAATAGGGAGGCAGGAGTACCCAACCAGCACTTCAAGTGCTCCAGACTTTGGGACGCTGAAATACAACCCCAGATAAAGAACTCTGTGTGTCTGCACTGGCTGCTAAAGCCAGCTGCAACTGGAAAGTCTGGGTGTAACAGGGGAGAAGGGAGCAGGGAACTCACATCTAGCTGTTTGCTGGGAGCAACCATGCTCAGGGCTATTGGTTTGTCTATCCTGCGGTTTGACCTTCACTCACCGCTGCTCTTGCGTGCCTCAGAAGCATTCCTGCCATTGCTCTCAACCCCATGTATAGGGCAGGGTCTGGGGTGGGAAATACAGGGGATGGAACAGCAGTGTCATAGTGCTTAGCTCAGTGAGGGCTCCTTTCTGCTCACTTGGATGGCAGGATGTGGTGCTGTTGCAGCTGTACCATACTAACCTAGAACAAGGTTGTGTGCATGCATGAGCTGCATTTGCAGAAACTGCTCGGCACTGACACCAGGAGTAGGTGGCTGGTTCTGAATGCTCCAAGAGCTGCTTCTAGCCACATGTAAAATGGTCAAAGGTCAAAATAGAGGACTAATGTGTGGAGCGAGGGTTGAAGTGATATCATACCACAGTGAGAGGCTGACTGATCACCCCATAGTCCTGAGCAGACCTGGAGCTCTCTTACGTGAAGTGGGGTAGGTTTGGTTGAACTAGGGGGTTATTCTATTTACCAGGCCAGGTCAAGGCCCAGAGGTATCTCAGGAAGTGTGGGATGTGCAAGTATCAGATTAAAGTTTCTTGCTATTTGGTGTGAAGGAACTACTGAGTTTGTCTAGGGGAGGAGACAGGGATTCTTTCAGCAATGTTTTTTGCAGGGATAGAGCAACACCCAGACCTGCTTTCAAAAGGGGTGCCTGAAGCACCTGCTTTAAAGTTCAGCTCTGCACAGCCTTTCCATTCCTCTCTCATGACTGCAGTTGCTGGCTGTTCAGGATTACCCAGTTCCACTTGCTGGGATGATCACTGTCCTCCCATCACAGTGGATTCTGTGATGGGCGCCAAGTCTGGCACCACAGTTTGCATCACATTGGATTTCTCCACAGGGACATACATCTGTGTAACAAGGAGGGCAGCTGAATATGGATCTCTCATTGCTGAAGAAAGACAGCTAACGACTGGGCTGCCTAACGTTAGCTGGATCTTGAATAATATGAGTAACAGTGTGTTTTTCTTGTCCCTCCTAATCTCCCTCAGCTAGCTATTCTTCTTTTTTATTTCCCTGCCTACTTCCTGAGAAAATTCTTTGCCTTTTGGGAAAAAGAATTTCCTTATTGATATCTGCATTATCGCATGATGAAAGAGCTGGGGAAAATATTTGGGGTCAGGAAGGTATGTCTGCAAAATGAGAAACAAACAAAGCTCCAATTAATCTGGATATGGAGTGGACTCTGTCCTCCATGTAGGTCTTCGAGTCATAATGGACTATCCCTTCCAAAAAGTTCTGTTCTATCTTGAGCTCAAGGCTTGGGCTGATGCACACATGCTGACCTGGATGATGATGTGAAACTATTTCATTTTCAGAGTCCCTTAAAATCCAAAATCTCAAGGTTGAAATTCATTCGCTGCTGAAGTCAATGGAAACTTTGCCACTGAGTGCAGAGGAGCAAGAATTTTAGTCTGAGAGCAGGAACTGATTTAACTGGAATTAAGCCACTTCCATCATGGGTAATTCTCGAGATATCATTAATTAAACATTTGCAATGTGCTTTGACAGCTCCAAATGTAAAACACTGCCATCTGGGTGGAGGAGGGCTTAGTGGGAAGATGGGAATCCTTCCCTAGAGAGAGGGTTCTTCACTGGGTTCCTTGACAACCCTTCCCCTCCAGCTTTGACATGGAGCGTTAGTGTGGCCTAAAGTGAGAAATTTGGTCCTGCAGCAGCCAGAAATTTGATGTCAATCTGGAGAAAGTGTCAGGCCTATCACTGTGGTCCTGGCTGCAACAGCAGCTTTTATCTACAATTTTTTCCTCTCTCCCACTCTCTTTCTCCAGCTTAAACAGACAGACAACAACAACATTGCGAGCTCCTGACAATTTCTTGCTCAGTGAATTCTCCTTGGGGAGGCAGAATTCTGGCTAAGCACACTATTAATAAAGCACTTTAAAAAAAAAATCACTTTGAAGAGATTCCTATTGACAACTCCCATTCTGCTGAAATAAAACCATCTCCCCAGGAAGGCATTGATTGCAATGACATTTTTCACATTGTTTTTGGAGCAACATGGTCTGAAGTGGAGGGTTTTGCTCTGCCTTTCTCATTTTACTTTGCTTTTTATTCCAGCGTGGCTGTGATATTTCATTTCCATGTTTCATTTTTTGAGACCTGATAATACATAGATATTAGATATTCCTGTGTGCCACCTGGCTGCTGGCAAAATGAAGAGTCTAGACATCAAGTTATTTCAGCCAACAAGCTTTGATTTTTCCATGGTAAACCTGGAATTCATAAACAAATCCTACTGGGGTGAAAGTGTCACTTTTCAGCCAGTTCTCATTTAAATTGAAGTTCACTGTGAGCAGTGTGGGCTGTATCATGCCCTTATTAAAGGGAGTGGGAACTCCAGATCCATTTCATTCCTGTTAGTGTAAATGTGTTTTTCTTCAAGGCTCACATGTGTTTGTGTGTTGTCCTCTAGTGGCAGGCTGAAGATTTGGAAGATGAGAAGAGATTAGCTCTATAGCAAGCTGAGCATCATTCTCTACTCACCTGAGCTGGTAACATGCTGTGGCTGCCTTTTCACACTGCTTCATCCACTCAGAATCCCCCAAATGCTCTGCTGCATCTCTCTTTCACATGGACCTGCCTTTAAAGAATAGAACTCAAACTTTGGTATCAAATGCTAGGAGTTTGTGGTCAAGCACAACACTTCAGTGAGTGGTACCTCTGGATGGCATATGGCATTCTAAGTGGTATTTCTCTTGCTACCTCCACAGTGCATTGCTAAAAGTCTTCCTACAGCTTGCTTCAAATCAGATAAAACCTTGGTCAAATTTAGAATAGAACCTAACTGGGGAACAAGGTCTGGCCAGTGCAAGCTACTACAAATACAATTACTGCAAAGTCAGGAGCACAAAAGAGGCAGGAGTGGTGGGAAAGAGCTGTATTATTCACTCAAACACAATACACTCAAGATGGCTTGGCTCTGATTTAAGTCTTGGATCTGAGGAATGCTGGGACACTGGGTATCAGCACTGGTCAAAACTTCTCTGTGAATTAGTGCAGAAATGCCGAAATGAATCTTTGGTCTGTGGAATGTGGCTAATAAGGTTTTTTAGAGCTGTTTGGGAGTAGGGTATAGCTGGGGCAGAGTTGCTGCTAAAACCTAACAAGGAGTGGTGATATTCCTTCCTGGAAAGCCAAAATGACTCTATGGGCCTGGATAGGACAGTTCTCTGAATTGGACCTTGTCACTCAATAATGTTCTTGTAGAGGGGAAGGGAGGTTGTGGGTAGTGTTGTGCTGTCAGTCCTTCCAAGGTGCTGCCAATGCTCCCTCAGTGATCCCTGGTGTCAGCACCTTGGGAAATCCAACTGGGACCTTCCCAAGCTGGAAGACAGGTTGTGCTAGCTGAGCCAAAGAGCTCTAGGTTGTGTACTCCTATTTTCAGTATGTGTCAGGCCCAGGGATCCTAGCACAAACCTGCACGTGTGTCTTCTACCCAGCTCCCATGAAGCAACCATCTGTTCATGCCCTTCTGAATTTTAGACAGTTCAGAATCACCCCTTGAATATTCTGAGAGGAATCTTGGTTTGGCTGTTGACCTGTGCTGAGCCCTATGGCAGACCATGAAGATGCTAGCTATTTTTCATTGCTAAGGTCACAGCTGGAACCAAGACTCCATTGTGCTGCATGCTTGAAAAAGACAATAGAGAGGCAGTCTAGTCTCCTCCAAGTCTGAGGAGCTTGCAGAGGAAGGCAAGAGATGGAGAATGCTCAAGGCAATTTCAGAAAGCACAGGGACACAGGAGAAAAATAGGTGGTCCCAGCACTTGCTGGGAATGGATGGTCTGCACTCATTCACCTCTCCTATGACATCTCTGTTAAAGGGACAGTCACTCTTCTAACAGCATCTGTCTATAAGATTAGTCCTCCAGACTTCCTTGCAGGTTCCAGCTTCATAGAATTGGTAAAGATGGAAGGGACCTCTGGAGATCATCTAGTCCAACCTCCCTGCTCAAGCAGGATCACCTAGAGCATCTTAGACAGGGCTGCATCCAGGCGGGCTTTGAATATCTTCAGAGAAGGAGACTCCACAACCTCTCTGGGCAATCTGCTCCAGTGCTCCATCAGTGCACTGTGAATAAATTCCTCCTCACGTTCAAGTGGAAATTCCTGTGTTTCAGTTTGCACCGATTGCCTCTTGTCCTGTTGCACTGGACAACTGAAAACAGTTTAGCCCCATCCCCTTGATACTTTCCCTTCAGGTCCTTATGGACATTGATAAGACCCCCCCCCCCAGTCTTCTCCAGGCTAAACGGGTCCAGCTCTTGCAGCCGTTCCTCACAGGGCAGATGCTCCAGCCTTCTGATCATCTTCACAGCTTCTCCTAAGTGATCCTGAAGCTTGACCTTCAGATTTTGGGGAGAACAGAATGCGTTCCCGACAAAGCAAGGATGGGCTAAAGGTAGCTGGAGCCAAGTGTCCAGTGTTTTGGATGTGACTGCACTGCTTCTAAACCCAAAGAATGCCCCAGGGAGCCATTCGAGGTCGTGTGTAAGGACAAAGGCCAGAAATTGTTCCTTGTGCCTGTGCTCCCACCAGGGCCATCCAAAGGCTGAAATATCACAGCCAGGCTGTAAGTAAGTCCAGGACCAGCAAAGGCTCCCAGAGGCTTTCCAAAATGCAAATGCAAAGACTTGAAAGCAAGCAGAAAGCTCCAGTACTCAGCTGTCTGACTTGCGCAGAAGGAGACCAGGGGCTGAAGGCATCCATGATCCCTGTTAGCTGGAAAGACTGGTGCCAATGGAGTTGCACATAAAAGGACAAGGATAATTCCACCCTGATGCTCAAGGCACAGCATACTAGGTTTCTTGGATGTACTTTAACTCTTTACTGTGGGAAAGGCTGCTTATAAAATGTCGTGGGGCAGGCTGATGGCTCAATACCCTACAGGGAGGAGAGACAGACGTGTAGAGTTAGATGCATGACCTACAGGATCAGACCCTGTCCTAGGGTGTCCTATCTGTTGAAGGTCTTATTTGCCTCCTTCATCAGAGTTCCTGCATTGAGTGGGTCAGGAAGCTGAGGCCATGCCAAGCCCAGCATGTGCAAGAGTAGGGTGTTCAGGACGAAACCTCACCTCTGAGCAATGGAGCAACCATTGCCTCCTAGTGGGCTGTCCAGGGAGGAATTCCCCTCATGGTTTGTATCTGCCCCGTGTGAATCTGTGTGGCCCCAGAGCTTCTGCTCTCTAGGATGTGTAGTTGATGAAAGGGGATGCTGGAGATCCTGAGAAGGAGCAGGCTGCAACTCTGCTGCTCCCTTGTGCTGGTGCAACTCAGGTGCAAGAAGGTGTCCAGCACAACTAAGTGAGCAGTGGGGATTCTTCCCCTCAGCATGGGTACAGTCAGGGCAGCCATGATCTGGTGCCAGATACCTAATATCACAGCAGTACTCAGCATGGTAATGGGTATGGTTGCACTGACAGGGTGCCATGGGCTCCGTTGGGTGGAAGCAATGCCGTGTTACTGTGTCAGAAGGAAAGTGCAGCAACTGCTGTACTCTCTGTGTCCTGGATGGAGCAGGGGACAAGTGAGATGTTAGGGCACAGTGTCAGCACAAGTGAACAGGGAAGCTAAGAGACCAAGGGTGCTATGGTACTTCAGCAGTCCCAGTAGACTCCCCTGGCTGCAACTTCCAAGGAGTCTGTGGGTTGGGTACCCCGGTCTTCTCTCACTTAACATCACTAATACAGTCTGGCCCCTCTCTGGAAGCCTCAGGATCAGGTGGAACAGACAGGAGATCCAGACATTGTCCTTCTCATCTTCAGGGTCTTGACCTCTGCATGGCAACTGGTAGAGGAGGATGGTAGCTGGATGCTGCCAGACTGGAGCAGGCCAAATGTGAACAGCACAGTCCAGAACTTGCTGGGCGGCCCGAACTTGAAGCTTGTTTTGTTTTACTGTTTTGTTGTTTCTCTCCCCCTCTGGGTTTCATGTCTCTGAGCTGCAGGGCTGGAAAATTATTCACCCAAACCACAGCTCCCATGACATCCTCTGTAAGCATCAGTGGTTCGCAATTCTGTTGCAGCAGTGGGTGGGAGGTCGTAAATTCATCATAATCACCAAGTTAGCCTCCTGTTAGATAGAGACATGAAACTCAGCAATAGGTTGTGTCACTAGGCAGCCATACAGAGCTGGCCTGGTGAAACCTGTTGGCCAGCTTGCCTGACAAATTCCTGTTCCCTGCTCTGTGCTTCTCCCATTTATGGAGAAGGTCCCTTCATGCTTGATAGAGCAGCTTGTACTTTAGTTGCAGATGTCCACAGGTTCACCTTGGCAGCAGGCTCTACTGGAAAGTGTTGCTGTTGCCAGATATGGGGGCTGTGGGTTCGTTTGATCCTGGACTTATGGTAGCTCTGCAGACAGTAACATGCCTCCCCTGTTATGGATTTCATTTGCTTTTTGATAGCTTGGAGCTGATTCCTGTAGGAACTCCTCGCCCTGAGCCTGGTTCCACGCAGCAGACCTGGGATAATATCTGTCTCTGTGGTCCATGGCTGGTGCTACACAGACACACAGAAAACTGACAAGCACTTTCCTGAGGAGTTGTACACAGGGCCTCATGCAATAGTCCATCTGATGAGGCAGACAGACAATACTGTGCTGATCTGAATCCCACTGGGACCGGAGGTGGTGTGGGGGCATGTGCCAGGAGAACTCACCCCTCTGCATTGATCAGCCAGCTGCCATGAGCTAAGGGTGAACTGGGGGGATTGGCAAGTTGTCTTGTGTGGAGGCTGTTCTGCTCTTGCTCCATGAAAGACAACAGTTCTGCAGAGCTCACAAGAAGGCCTTGGGAATACTATCCCACTGTGAGGCCTCTGTCCTCTTCTGTGCCACAAGTTGTAGACGCAGAGCCAGCCCCTCTCTACAGGGAATATTACTTTGAGCAGAACCCCAGGCATAATGACTCTAAAAGCCACAGGGTAGCTCTAATTGCAGAAGAATGGGAATGAGAGGACAGGGAGTTCCTGCCCCTCCTTAAACTGGCCGTTGCCCCTTTCTGAGCATTTAGTTTGAGCCGGGTTCTTGGGAGACCACCCTAGCCGTGCTTGGCTGAACAAGGGTAGCCTTGCTTCTGTAAGTTTCCCAAGCTATGGGATGACACT
Organism: Rhea americana; assembly: GCF_003343005.1. Taxonomy (NCBI): domain Eukaryota; kingdom Metazoa; phylum Chordata; class Aves; order Rheiformes; family Rheidae; genus Rhea; species Rhea americana. The sequence goes on from NW_028186381.1 coordinate 964,039, forward strand.
CAGACAAAGGGGCAATGAACATCATTGTAGGGTGTGTGGCGGGGGTGGCCACATGAGCCCCACACACTGGCTGCCATGCTCCGGGGAGCAAGCCCATCTCAGATAATCTTGCTTCTCTGTCCCTCATGAGGCTCTTGCTTACATCCTGCTTGAAGACCTTGGCTCCTACTTCACATCTTCACTGTATTTGTGATCTAGCCGTACTTCCCAAGTCATGGAGCTTCACAGACATTCTTGAAATCTTCTGAGACCAACAACATTGGGTGTTTTATGCATCAAAAACCACAACAGCATAGAGATATAAATATTTCTTAGGTTTCAATAGACACTGTGCACTTTGAATAAGAGTTTATTGGACAGTAGGCTAAAGCTTGCATCTACACACATCTTTGAGACCTAACTGTGCTCAGCACCTGGAATTTCTGGGCCACACTTTGTAAACAAAAGCCAAAGAATTTGTCCAACACTGCTGGTGGGGAAATGCTGGGTTTTGTTCCAGGCATGGTCCATCCCTCCTCTGTCTGAGGGGATGAGCACCAGTCTTTCTTATATCAGCAGCTCCCTCTCTTCTTAATACATTCAGAATTTGAGCCATGGCTCCTACATGTACACCTATAGGCTGCGATGCCTGGTTTGGCCGAAGGCACCTAGTCTATTACTCATGGCCCTCCTGGATAGGGACGCAGCTGCCCTTTTGGAATGGGTACTTTGCTGCAGCAGGGGAAGTCCTGGACCTCTCTGGGACCCCAGGAAAGCCAACCCACTTCTAAGAGCACACTCTTCCCTAGGGCTGTTTATTGTTTGTACCTAATATTGATCCATCAGCCAAGACAGGTCTACTCCCAGGATGCTCTGTCCACAGCAACATTTGACATCTCAGCGCATGCTGTGCCCATAGGTGCTGTGAAATGCATATATAGCCTATGCAGCCAAGGGCCTTCATCAGACGTTAGCAGCCTGCTGGATATAGGGCCTGCAGACAGAGGGTGTTATCCTTCTGGTACTGAGGGGCAAGAGCTCTGCAGGACTCCAAAGCAAGGACTACGCACCACAATTAGGTTAATAAATCTTCCAGGCACCAGGAATCTGAGGGGCTGGGCTGCAGCAGTGTGTGTGTCAGAATCAGCACTGCCTGAGCCTCCTCAGAAGACCTGATGTCTCTGCCAGCAGCTGTGATTCATGTAGGACCCATTAGCAGCTGCATTCAGATGGGTCCCCTCTTGGTGTAGATCTCATTTGTGCCAAGAGTCCCACAGAGCTCTCTCTCCAGCTTCTGGCTCTGCTTAGGACCCCCACAAAGGTGCCAGGAAATGCTGAGAGGGTTTAGGGCTGTTTTTGAGCAATGATGTCCCGGATGCAGGTGTACAGGAACACGTACTGGTCCTACAAAAGAGAAAAGGGATTCTGAAAGGGGGGACTCAGGCCTCCTTATTGAAGCACTAACTCTGTAGTTTGCTTTAAAAGTGCCTACAGCTGCTTCATGAAGGAGATTAGCTAGCAGTATCTGATAGTAGAGTAAGGTTCATTGCCCCAAACGGTCCAGTTCTGTCCTGTGTCATCAGAGTTGCCTGGAAAGGAAACATCAGGCCTGGAGCTTTAGATACACTGTGTTTTTTTCCTTCAGCTTCATCATCTCCATTTGTAAAAAACTAAAGACAAATTCCACTGCTGCATGAGAGGAACACAGTAATTTGGCTTCCTCAAACCATCCTGGCAATTTTTCGATATGCACTGTGGTTTATATCCAAAACAAGACAGCAGAGCAACTCCAGTGACACAGCAGGATAGCAAGCAAGGTGCTTGTTGGTGTGCACAAAGCAGTCTGGCAGTGACCTGAGTCTTGCCAGGTGAAGATCTATAGAGCAGAGAGTTTCCCTTTGTAGTGCTCCCAGCACATCTGACTCAGGGGTTGACAGCAGATTAGGCTAGATCTCTGCAAGTTCCCACAGGCAGACAAAAAGATCTGTGTGTTTTAAGTCTAATTACATCATTTATATACTTTCAAGGTGGCTAAAATTTGGYGGCACCAAATACGTGTCCAGAGATTCCAAGACCATTTGAGATTTGATATCAGAGATTCTGGACAAATATCAGGATCTGGTATATTATAAATGTTATAAATTGCCCACAAAGGAAAGGGAAAGTGCTGGGCATGTGAAAGTTGGKGTGAGAATTGATGACAGCAATGGCAGGAATCTGGGAAAGGCCCCTTTGAAGTTGTAGGAAAGGTAAATGAGGTTGTGCTCCGTGTACAAAGCCGAAGGGCAGGGCAGGGCCAGCCTGCAAATGCTGTGGGTTGAAATCACATTGTATGCAGGAAGGGGGGATTAGGCAGTAGACAGAGGGGCTTCCAAACGCACTAATACACTGGCTAAGCTGCAAGTCATGAGGAGCCTACTTTCTTGCTGGCACTGGTTTTAGCCCCACTGAACTACTGAGAAAGCCATGAATCACACAATGGCTGTGATTCCAGGTCACCAGAGCATGTTTTCAATGAGTCAGGTCTGACTGAGAAATCTGGAGTGACATTTTGGAATTGGCTTCAGACTGGGCGCTCTCAACCCCTGGTGAGATGTAAGAGCTCATCCCCAGAGACACGTCGCATGCTGGAGTTGGAGGTGCCTAAACACCCCCAGATTATACATGAACAATCACTCAAAGGTTAATTTTCCCCTTCTTTGGCTGCTGAAACCTCCAAAAATCAGCTGATGCCCCAAGCACAATAGGAGACTGCTCCCGCCAGAGATAAAGGCATCATCCCAGCAAGTCCTCATGGTGACAGAGGAGGCTGGCAGCCACATGGCAGAGGCATGGGGCTCAAGGCCAGCCCTGTGTGTCCCTTCTGGGCCAGAGAAGCACATGAGAGATCAGAAGGACCACGTTTTGCTGCAAGGTGGGGAGACAGCTGCTTCTGCTGGCCCTTCTGTCCTCAGTGGGCTAGCAAATTTTGATTGGTGCTTGCTGCGCTTGCTAGCCACTTGTGTCTCTGCTCAGCAAGACCACTGCTGAAATACAGAGAAGCTCCAAAGCAAGGGCAGCAGAGGGCTTGCCATCCTCCAGCTACCACCATGTGCATGGTTCATATTAATTAAGAATGTGATTAGCTGTTTGCAGGCAGCTCTGCAGCTGGGAAACCCCAGAGAGATTTGCCCCAGTTTTGTTATCCCTTGTGGAGAGGTTTTCCAGGGATGCCACATTGCCTTGTTCAGTGGTAGCAGTAAATTAAAGTGCTATCCAGAGGGCATCTGTGCCAACAGTGCCCATCAGGGGTAGCATATTGGGAGGCATGGATCATGACTGTCCTGAGCTAGCATGACAGRGCCTGACTGCAGTACCATCAAACAGTGCCAGAGTCTTGTGGCTCATGCAGCCACAGCGCAGCTGTAAACATGTCATGGTGTCCTGCTAACCTCCTCTCAGCTGGCTGTAGCTGATGCTGCAGGCTACAGCTGGGAGCTGGATCTAGGTGGCAGAGCATGTGGCAGAGAAAAGCACAGATACCCAGCAGGTTCTGGGTATCTGGGCTGATAGCTGCTCCAGGGGCCCAAAGATAGCCAGAGCTGGCCATACAGGACCAAATTAATGGTTCATGCTTTCTGGGGCAGGATGGGGAAAGCATCTGGCTTGCATTTATTATGAGCTCACATGATATTTAATATATTTTAGGTCCATAACTGAAGAGATAGAAACTTATTCTTGGGGGGGGGGGTGGTCACTGTGAAGAGACAGTACCCTTAGCCTTCAGCAGCTGGCAGAACTTCAACACGGAAAAAGGCACTGCATAGACTGGATGGATCCTAGGTGATGGGCAACACTCATAGAGTGGGAACGTACAGCACACAGCCCGCTTGGCTCCAAGCAGCTCTATAGGAATGTCCCATTCTTCTCATTTGCTGCTTACCAGGTCTTTCCCTGCCTGTCAATCTCCCTCCTTCCCACCTACCAGCGTTGGGGTCATGAGACAGCAGCTTCTCATCAGCTGGAGGGTTACCCCATAGACATCCACGCTTCTTTCAGCTTTCAGTTGGTGCAACAGGCTATCCAGGGCAATCAGTGTTCCCATCTGGCTCACATCACTGCTGCAAAGGACAGGGGAGAGGCACTGATTCCAGGCCAGACTGAACTGAACCTCTTTGGCTGCCCCCAGGACCTCAGCAGTTAGCCCAGCGATGACCCAGGCACCTCAGTCAGGAATACTTGTCCCCCCTGACCCTAACCCAGCCCAATTTGTCTTCCCTTTTCCCATAGGGCTGGCAGAGCACTTCTTCGCCCAACCTCCAGAACTTCTCTGTCTCCCACAGACTTTCTCTCAACATGTCCCAAAACCTTGAGGTCTCTGGTGAAGGGCACTAGTTTGCTGGTGGTCATGCTAGGGTGCTGTGCAGCCTAGTGGGTACTGGCTCTTGGGGACTCCCTATGAGAGAAGCAGAAATCTGTTCCACTATACCTGCAGTGCAGGATGAGAGGACTGGCTCTCTTCCGATGGGGTATGCACCGTTTGACAGCAGTRAGGAACTCCACCAGGCTTTGGACATCTGGCTGCTTCTTGCTGTTCCAGAGTGTGTACAGGAATCTTTGCACCTGCTTCTCCTTTGCTTTCTTCTCCTGGTAAGACATAAAGAGTTGGCATGGCTTTTGGGGAAGGAAGGGTGGGTTTGGATTTGGAAGGGTTCAAGCTCTCCAACCCTTGGCCTGCCAGGTGCTTTCTGTGAGCTGAAGTGCTACGTTCTATAACACTATCCAAACAGTCTCTGCTGGGGCATTGCCCACCACCTACCCAGTGGGGTTGGTGCATCTGGGCACCTGCCATGCTTCCCTCTTGGCATCCTACCTTGCCCCTTGAGAGAAAGAGAGAGACTGAGAACTGGATGAGTCTTCGCAAAGGAATCAGAAAGTCCTATTGGCCAGGTGGTGGGAGAAACCTCCAAGGCTTCTCTTGTGCCTCTCCTATGTCTGCTTCACAGATATTCTTCTAGATATTGCAACCCTAGATTCCCTCCTGCATTCACGGGCTACTGACATTTTGCTCTACCAGCTCAGCCTAGTCTCTATGGATCCTTGAGCCCTTATCCCTCCAGACTTGTTTGAGAGTAGTGAAGAACATTCCACAAACACATACATGTTTCATTTTGAGCTGGATACACCTCCATCCTGAGACAGGTTTCTCTGCACCACACTGGATTGTAAGCATCTCTGTGCAGAGAGAGTCTCCTTCCAGGGGCCAGCATGCCTCACTTGGGACCTGTGCACAACAGCAAGTTGGGCTTCATGTTTATGATGGCCGTATTTCAGATCAGTCACTATCTTAGGGGTGTGTGATGGGGCTGGACTGAGACCACCTCCCACATCACTGCATGTGAGTTCATCCCCAGCTGCAGTCTAGGGGAGTTTTGGAGACAACAGCAGATTGCAGCCAACTTCTTTGTTAAAACAGAGCTGCTTGGCAGTGGGACTCTGCTCAGTAGAAACTCGCCACCTCCTCCATTCTGTTCCTCCACAGCTGGAGAGAGGCAGCAGCTGCTGTCCTTGGGGTGCTCTTGAGATGCAGCTTGAAGAATACTCACAGGAGAGAGGCAGCTGAGTCCAACGACCCAGCCCATGGACCCAGTGCTGGGCAGCACAGAACCCTCTGTCTCATGTGACATGCTCCAAGAGCATTTTGACATACAAGGATTTTGGTTTTAGCCAAGCCAGTTCTGTATCCAAACTTCAGGGCACAATAAAAGGAGTTTAAGTTTTTGAGCTACACCAGATTCCAGTACAGTAAACAGATTTCCACTTTACCAAGGTGGAGGTGGGCACAACACCTTACCTCCCCCTTCTCGTGCCAAGGGAGAAGTGTTAGGATTGTGTGGACATCCTGTTCCCACACCAAGGTCCAGAACTCCTCCATGGTCACCTTGTCAGGTCCCTGGACAGCCAAATAATCCCTGCTAGAACTGCAGCCCTGGGTGGAAAATGAGAAAGTCACTCTCCAGCTGGAAAGAGAGACAGGGGAATTCAGGCATGCCAAGTGACTGAAGGAGAGAGGAGGTCAGGAAGAGATAGGAAGTTCAATACATCAGGAGGTAAAGAGAGAGGCGAAAGCACTGAGGAAGAGAAGTGAGTACAGCTAACCTGGGGAGAGGAAAAAGACTTATCCTCAGTCCCCAGAGATGATGCTCTTGTCTACAAGAGCACCAGTGACACACATTCCACAAGAGTTCAGTGATGCAGCAGCAGTGACCAGTGGAGCTGGTGGAACAGTGCCTAGTGGAACCAGGCAGCAGAAAGTAAAGATTGGGTGAAGAAGAGAGGGGCACCACTTGTCATCTGTGGAAAAAGGAAGCAACAAGGCCCAGGCATAGAGAGTATGGCAGCTTTGTGGGTGGAGGGACAACTCACTGGGATACGCCACACCTGAAGGAGACCTGAAGAAATGCCTTGTTCCAGCAGGGAAAACTTGACTCTGGCACGATCATCTGCAAAATATGTGGAATACAAAGAGAGATGGGGCAGTTTTGTGCTCATACTGCTCTTGCAAACTGAGTGCAGACTCTACCAAAGCTGCACATATCCATCAACCAACTTTCCATCTCTCCATTTCTCTGAAAAGAATTAACCCTTTTCTGTGGTCCTGTTCACCTTATGAACACTCATCCCCTAGGGATAGCCTCAGAGCTTCTCCTGGAGATGCTAGAGGCGAACTCTTTCCTATTGTTGGAAAGGTCCATAGGTCTCCTGCCCATCTCCTGCTCAAAGTATGTCCAGGTAGAGCAGGTTGAACTCAGTGTCTTGTCCATCTGAATATCCTGAAGGATGAAGATTCCATAGCTTCTCTCTGGGTTCCTAGACCAGTGCTGACCACCCTCATGGGAATTTTTTTCCTTATATAAAGTTGGGATTTTCCATGTGTTCCAAATTGTCCCTGTTGCCTCTTGCCCTTCTAGGGTTCACCTCTGAGAAGTGTCTGTCTCCATCTTCTCTACACGCTCCTACCAGGTAGCTGCAGACAGCAGCTACCTTTTGCCTTCTTTTCTGCAGACTAAACAAATCCACCTCTCTAAATATCTCTTCATATATCATGTGTTCCAGCCCCTGACCACCTTGGTAACCTTCTGGTGGACTTGCACCAATGTGTCACTGTACTCTTTTGTACTGCAGAGCTCTAGTCCTGGTCCAGTCTGGCTCCACATAGGTAAAGGAGGAAAGAGGCTGCGAGGTTTTAGCAGCACTTACATGGGAGGATGCTGGAAGAGGGCTGTGCTTGCTGGCTGCCTGAAGATGGTGTTGCAGAGCTGGCTTCTTCCTTAACAGCCTCTAGGAGGGTCTGCCACAGTGAAAGAGGGTGGAGAAAGCAGTGAGCAGAGATGGGTCAGGAGGAGCAGGAGGATCTGTGGGCTCCTGAGGACACTTGTCCTCAGCAGTGGGTTGGATACATTGGCTACATAACCACCTAGGCAAGCCTCTGTTAGGTGGCCTGTCAATCTGGTCTGCACTGCCAGGAGACATCTGCATTTCTCTGCTACCATACTGTAGGGTAATGGCATTCATGTAGGTCCCTATCCTACATGGGGTCTGGGAGTGCCTGCTCTGTGCAGGATGTGTTAGGGAGCCAGAGAGGCAATGCCGAGGAGGGAAGGGGATATGGCCAGAATAGCCAGGCTGGTGGAAACCAAGGCGTGGGATTTACTCAGGAAGGTACTTCTTGGATGCAACCCAGCCAGGCCAGGGGCTAACACTCCCTACTTCCCCCTCAGTCTGTCTGGCTGTGGAGACACTCCATGCAGCCCTGCGAGGACAAGTCTCACGTCTCACCTCATATTCCTTCAGGAATCCCCAATTGAACTTGGCTGCTTTCTGGGCATAGTGCTGTGCAAAGCTTTTGAGTGGGATGAGGCAGGACCTGGGGAAAAAAAACTTGGGTAAGGACGAGATTGAGCAAACCCGAGAGCATCCACACTATGTTCCTCTGTGTACACAGTAGTTATCCACAGGGCTGTGGACAGATCACTACCCCTCATAAGCCTGGATCCTTAAGCATACCAGCCTGTCTCTGGCTCATGCCTATCTGCTCTCCCTTAGGCAAGGCCAGGTCTCAGGTGTAGCAGAACCCAGATCCCAATCACAAGGGGCAGCATAGACAAATCCAGCCTGTTTGAGGGAGGAGAGAGTTTGACTGTGCAGATGTATGACCTCCAGATGTAGCCTCAGAGACTACAAGGAAGGCAGGCAAAGCCAGGCCCAGTCTGACCTAGCTCCCTCCTTGTGGCTTCAGTTAGGAGAGACATCCCAAGGCTACCCAGCTGCCATGAGCCTTTTCAGTATGAACTCAATGCTAGTGCATTCCTGTGGGTTGAGGATTCAGAGACTTATATAAATGCCTTCCGAAGACAGCTTTGCAGAGTATAGCTGTGGCACTGACACAGCCCAGCACACTGATACGCTTCTGTTACTGGAGGAAAGGAGGATGCAATCCCCTGTGCCCTCTCTGTGTGCCCAGTGACTTCCTCCTGGTTCTGGATTGGGTTCCACATACTTCAGGGAACAACCAGTTTCAGGACTGTGCCAAAACACAGGGTGGGATGATTGTTTGAGTTGCCTAATCCTTCTGTCCTAGAACCAAGATGCAAGTTGACATCAGAATCTGAACTTTCTGCCTGAATGGGCTGTGGATCAGGGTGGGTAAGTAGCAGGCAACATGCTGAAGGCCCTTACATCTCTGTTCCAGATAGACCCAGGAGTGGCTCCTCCAATATCTTCTCCAGGATACAGCTGTGCAGGAAAATATACTGGGACTGGAAGACAAAGGAAGATAATAGTATAAAGTAGTCCTGCACCACACAGACAGCATGAATGGGTGGGGACAGCACTACATAGTGGGCAGAATATGTCCTACGTTCATGCTCCAAAACCCCTGGCCAATTCAATCTCAGCAGCACTGGGTCCCTTCCCTGGATCTTTTATCTGTCATAAAGGGTAGCACCACCCTGAGCACTGCTAATATCAGTTGTTTTGGATTGTGGGTTTTGGAGCATCATAGGCTAATGATGTGGTGTGGGTCGAGAATCATCTGCAAAGGGCCTGATCTTGTTGCTAGGTGCTCCTGATTGTTTCTGGTCATAGATTGCTTTTCTGAGCCTGCTGGGAGGGCTCAGAGATTCTGCATGTTAGTGTGAGTCTGGCAGGGCATGAGCGTGTTGGAGACCCCATGAAAGAAGAGCAATTTCCACTCCAGTTGGCTGATCAAGGGGGATAGCACTGCTCTGAGCAGCAAGATGACACAGCAAGATGACAGGTACCAGCCTGGGGGTTCTAGAGCTGGCTGATGCCTGCAAGCACTGCTGGCTTTTATGCCAAGAAGTGATAGGCCTTGAGGAAGAGAAAGTAGATGGCTTACCAGGGTTTGAATCATCTGGTAACGGTTCATCCGCAAGGTGTAAACAACACCAAAAATGTCCACTATCTTCTCCTGCTTCATCTGCTGCAGCAGACGGTCCAGGGCAATGAAGGTGCCAGTGCGGCCCACTCCGGCACTGAGACAGTACAGATAGCAAGGAATAAACTTTGCTGGACTCTGTAACTGATGGGTTCCCCTTCAGCTCCTAGCAATAGCTTTCAGATACTATACCCTGGGGATCTTGCCCCAGTGTGACTCTGGGGCTGAGGAACCATTCAAACTGTCTTGAGAGGGTACTGATCATCCTCAGATTTCCCAGTCCCCTGGAATGGAAGGCAGGCTACAAACTCCCTGTAATCCCCATCAACCAAGCAGGAAGACTCTTTTCAGATCAGCTGTGTTCCCCAGATGCTGCTCTCCCTCCTCATGATCCCTAGCCTCCACAGGTTCGGAGAGGGAGGGGGTCATGGGCTCATGCAAGAGAGGGGATCTTAGCTCACATGCTCTCTCCATCTTCCCCTCCTGCCTTCTGCACCAGCCCTCTCCCCACAGAGCAATGCCTCACCTGCAGTGCACAAGAGTTGGCCCAGCATCTTTGGCACCCTTGATATGTTCTCGGACTAGCTCCCTGAAGGCCATAATAGAAGTTGTAGACTCAGGGATTCCATGGTCAGGCCATGCTGTGTAGTGCAGGTGGGACACATGTCGCTCTGCCTGGAGGCCTTCCTGTTAGAGGGGACATTGATCATTGGTGGGACAGCCATGCATACAGTCTGCAGCTCTGGGAGTGCTGGATCCTGGGATACCCTGTTAAATGGATGTCTGTCTAACAGCATTTGGATATGTCTGTACTGGAGCTGCAGAGAGGCAATGATGACTCATTGCCTTTCCTCATCCATCCTGGAGCTGAAAATATGGGAAAAGCTCATCGTCCCTTGGCTGGCTCTGGTCTCTTTGCACAGAGTTAGTGCCAGAGCTCTATGCATGTGGCTGTTATCTGGCTAGGAGAGATGCTAGTCCACTATAATGTTACATGGCTCCTACTGACCTGGCCTTTCTCCATAGCTCCCTGCCATGATGAGTTGTGTGGAGGTGGCAAGGAAGAGACCTCCTTTGCCTACTCTGAGAATGTGCCCTCTTGAAAGCTGTTCAGCAAAGTTCCTTGAAGGTCCAGGTCATGTTCCATTGCAAGGATGGCAGGCCAGTGGGAAGGAAGGAAGGAATGGTACACATTGAATACCTCTGTGTAACCAAACTATAAGGTGAGACAGACTATTTCGCCAGGGACTAGGCCTTGAACTCTGATACTGCCAGAGAAAGGAGAATATTCCAGATATCTACCAACAAGGAGAAGAAATACCACTGTATCCAGTGACAGGTTCTCTCCTTAGCAAATCCACAGGCTTTGATGGGGTGCTGAGTCTGTCTTCTTGGGTTCTTACTCACATGCCACAATTTGAACTCGCGCATGGTCCATTCTTCAGAGCTGCTCTGCTTCAGCAGGTGGACCTGGACCTGCCCATAGGATACTGGGGCAGATTCTGATGGCCAGTAATGATCACAGAGGACCTAGAGCACAAGCAGGTCATGGTCACAGGAAGGCCAGTGCAGAGAAGAACAGACCTAGCTAACCCACAGGGGTCACCTTATGGCTCTCTGGGAGCAACTGGAGACCACTTTGCAGGGGAAGCCAGGACAGCAGGGGCAGAAATGTGGAGAACAGGCAAGGGTGATTCCATTTGCCACTGGGAGCTTTGCACAGCTCTTCTCCGCCTCCCTTTGTCTTGTATTCCAGAGACACCCCCCCCCCAAAAAAATGGACCTATTCAGGTTTTATTACCCATGGCTTGGCTGTGGTTAACATGCAGTGCAGACCTACCCGCCCATTCTCCATGCACACTGTCAACATGATGATGTTGCAGACGTTCTGCTCCCATACTAGCCTCCAGAAGTCCTCTATCGTTTTCTTCAGGGGCCCCTGGGTGGCAATGAACTCCTGCTGGGATGTATAGCCCTAAGCAAGAGCCAGACAAAATGTTGGCAAGTTCCCAAGGCAGGTGGGTCCTGCCCTGGGACAGAGTCAGTGCCTGGTCTGTCTTTGTGGTAGACAAGGAGATACCTATTTGCCTCAGCCTAGCTGCCCATGTAGGCACAGCTACCCAGGGGCTCCTCAACACATGCTCATTATGTATCTGGAAGGAGTTCCTAATCCAGCTTCAATCAGAGAAAGACAGACCAGGGTCTTTCTTGTGCTTCCCAACAACTATTTGAGATAAGGAAAGCATGCAAGGTCTCACGCCAGCTTCTTTGCCTTTGTCCCTTCAACACACACATGCACTACAAATCCACAAAACCATGCATGCTGTGTGCCCCAGCTGTTACCTGGGAAACACCCCCCGATGGAGGACATGGGCACAGGTCCAGGGTTGTTCAAATGCAGCTGTACAGACCAGAAGGAGAAAGAGTAGACAGATAGATGGAGCGGTAAGCTGGGAGAGATTGGAAAGAAGATAGTCCTCAAGGAGAAAGCAGAAAGCCTTGCCAGTCTCCCCACACTCACACTTATGCATTCACAGCAATCATCCACCATCTCTCTTCATCTCCATCAACCCCAGCTAGCAGGCAACTCTTCATCTCTGCCTGACTCCCAAGACTTTGCCACAGCCTGTGTCAGCTGCTATTTCAGTGGTAGCTGTTGCCCACCAGCCCTCATGTCTTGAATCCAGGCAGAGTTTCTCTGCTGGTACTCTGTGGCCGTGTACTGTCTCTGTGCCTGGGGGAAGCAAGCGAGCACTCACAGGCATGAAATTGGCATTGATATAGTCTGAATGCGGATCCTCCCCCAGTCGGCTCAGCTTGACTCGCGAGTGATCGTCTGAAAGAGACCAAACAAACATGACTCCCCAAGGCAGCCCTTCACCAAAACATGGCCAATTCCTTCACAGGAATAACACATTGCACAAGCCCTAGCATCTCCTCTAGCTCCATGGATGTAGACAGCCATGATGCTCTGTGCTCCAGCAAGACACTGCTCACTAGGGAGGTGTTCCCAGCCTGCCTGGATTAGCAGGGGGATAAGAAAGAGGAGCTATTATTATGAGGCCCATCAGGGAAGTCTGAGGGTGGCTGAAAGCAGCTCCTCCTCCTTGGTCTGTCATCTGGCACCATGGGATATTCATGGTCTCTACTTCCTCTATAGCCAGGATACTCCCTGAGCAGGGCTCATCCAGCAGCTGCCCAACAGCCACATGGAGGAGCTGAGCAGGGTGGCAGCTCAGCCCTTAAATCTTGAGTCTTCAACAGGAAAAGGGAAACTGTAGAGCCATACAAGACTCCTTCCAGGAGAGAAACAGGAGAGGATCCAGGTACTGAAAACTCTGCAGTGCTGCAAGGTAAATCCTTCCCTGTCCGTTACAGCACAAACTCCCATCACTGGGCCCCTTGGGAGAAGGAAGGAGGAGACAGCACTTACAGGGCAGCACATGTGGATATCTGTTCTTGGAGATATTGGTAGACAGCTCAGCCTCCACCTTTGGTTGCTCCTTTCCAACTTCCTTCAGCTCCTGCAGGGCAATGGAGAAACTGAGCACGATAGGTGTCTCTACAGATTGTTCCTGGCTGAGCTAGCTCCATGCCCATGGTGATGGCTCTGTCTAGTATTTCAAGACATCAGGAAAGGGCTTACCCATGCACAAGGAACTGCTCTACTCCTTCCCCAGCATAGTCTATGTACTCTGAGCCACTAGTGGCTTTTCTCTGTGCCTTTTCCAATAGCATCAGAACAACAACAAGAATTATTGGGAAAAAACAGAAAAACTCCCAGAAGTCTGAAATCTGTGAGAGACTCAAGCATTTTGTGCTGAGAAAAATGAAATAGCTTGTGGTGCTTCTGCTTCAGTCATTGGTGGGGCTTTTAAAGGGGCTGGCTGTAGAGCAAATCAGACCCTACAGATGTTTGCAGTGAAATTGCTATGGGAGCCAGTGAAGCTAGTCTGAGGTAAACTTCACAGCCTGGTCCAACAGTTCTGACAGTGCCTCTATACCTTCATTTTGGGTGCAGACTCTTTTCCGATAGTGCTAAGATGGATCTCTCTGCAACATCATTCAGCATCTTTGCCTCCAGTCCAGGCCTCACCAGCAGGGTGAGCCCTGCTCAGGGAGATTTGTCCATCATCAGCTGTCAACAGTGCTAGTTCACATCCTATCACACATAACATGTGCTACTACTAGAACTTGGACAAATCAGGTCTTCAACAATGGACTACTTGTTCCATCTAGTCTTTGGCCTCTTAGACTGTCTAGCAGTGTGGCTGGGTTGCTGAAGAGGTGGGTTACAGGCCCTGGAGATGTGGAATATGTACAGGCCACACAACGGCTGAGGCCTAACAACATCATTTGAGCCAGGCTGGATTTGAACTAGTGTTCTAGAGGGGAAATTAAATCTCATCCCTAGTAGGAGTGTTCTCTTACCTCAAACTCCTGGAAGAAAGCATGATTACCACTTGCTGTCTTCATCTCATAGTATTGCTTGAAGTTCTGTATGGGGATTGGCCGATGGACATTTCTGCACGAAATGAAATCCAGAGAAGAATGTGCCTTAGCTATTGAGAGGTACGGCAGGCCAGGACACGTGGCCAATGACATGGTCCAACCTTGAGACCTGCAGTACCTAGATGTACACACACAGGGATGGTTTATATCCTTTGTCATTGCCCAGAGAAGTTGGTTCAGCAGATCATTGTTTATCTAAGTACTGGGAGGGATTTCAGAATGATGAACATGTTCCCCCACTACAGAAATCTTTACACAGGAGATGTGGACAATGCACTTCCACTTCCATTGACTTAGAATGGAGCTAGGCAATAAATACTGTGCATGAGAGACCCTGGGATTTAAAAGCAACTGAAAAGAGAGAACAATAGCTTGATTTTTCCTGATTCAAAGCATGAGAGCTCCCCAAAGCAATGGGGAGGGAGAAGAAAAGAGCCCTGCCAGGAGCACTTACCTCAGGCTGTAAGTCACCATTTCCTGGGGCAGGCTGCTCTTCTTGGTTCTAAAAGCAAAGTGCAGATGTTACTCTTCCTTACATTTCAGGGACTGATGCTACAAGCATATTGCAAACTGCTGGCTCACAGAGCACCTGTGAACACATGACTCACATTATGTACTTTTCCTTGCAAATTTGTAAGGCTCTGTGAATTAATCACAGGTGCCTGATGTGGTTCTGTGCCTATCTGTGACTCTCAGGCACAGCTCCAACTAGAGGGTGTCCTAGTTTGTTCAAAGTTCACTTTATACCCGCTCACTGCTCTTTCTCCTGGCCTGGCATTGAAGGTGAGATTTGGCATCAGATTCTCACTCTGCACCCACTCAGTAAAAGATGGCTTATATTCACCTCTTTGTTCTGAGCTGTTTCCAATAGACTAAAGCAAAAATAGCTGTGAGTGTCAAGAGAAATCCCACGACAATTCCAGCTATGACTGGCATGGGGAATGGAGTTGCATCTGCACTGGCTCCAGCAGCTGAAGTCAAAAAGAGAAAGCATGGGCAGAAGTCAGAGCCAGTAAATGGCTAAATTTACTGCATTTACAACATTTACTGCAGCCCCTGAACTCCCCTCTGTCCTTCCATTAGCTTGTTATCAATTATCTCTACCTCCACAACCAAGTAGGGAAGATGACAAAATGGCTGTGAGATATAAATTCCATCTTACCTGAGAATGTGGTGAATGACACTGCAGGGGCTACTGGGTCATATCTGGTGAAGGCTGCGATGCTGAACCTATGGAAAAGCAGAGCCCTGTAACCAGGGGAAAGCTGAGCTTATCACAACACCCATGCAGTCAGCAGCCAGAAGACCCAAAGGGACATGTCAGCTGCGTCTGTTTTGAAATGCTGTATTAGAAGATGCTTTTCTTCTCATGGGAATTTAGGTAATGTGTAGAAATGGTCCTTCCTCCCACTTTTGCCTCTTGGACAAGTTTGCTGCACTTAGGAGAACATGAAAAAACATCAGAAAGCACAAAAAGAAAACAGCTCTTCTCTGAAGGGTTCTTTGAAGAGACAGGTAGTAAGTTGCTGCTCTCTTACAGGACAGGATCAGGGAAAGATAATAGTATATAGGGAAAATCAAGTTTTGGCTGAGTCACTGTCATGGTTAATGTCAATCCACTAGTTACTGAGAGAGCTGAGCTGCCCAAAGAGGGCACCTCTGCAGGAAATGCTGAGCTGAGACTCACAACCATTCTCAGGCACACAGAATTGTCTGTGGGCCGTGGGGTATTCCCTTCTTCAGTCCTAGATCCTACTACTCCAAGCAATGCACACAGCAAGCATCACAGCTCCCCACAGACCTGGCTTCCTTGTCCTTTGAACAGCTAACCTGGAGGAGTAGATCCTCATGTGCCCTAAATGCAAGCTAGGACTTTCAAAATCAGCTTTGGATTCTAGCAGTAAAGAGTTTGTGGAATCGAGTGTGAACTCCCTCTGGCAGCACCCCAGACCTGGTGTGCTAGAAATCAGGGTGTCTTTGGAAACTGAGCCTGCAGATACCATGGCATAAGAGATAAGAGCTTGTGGATAAATAAGATGCTGAAAGATAGGAAACAAGAGTTAACTTTTATAATGGAGAGGGGCCATTGGAGGGGTCTGTGCTTTTTATCACACTCCTAATGATCTAACTAGACAGACAACACAATTTACTGAAGATACACATTATTTATGGCTGTCAAAATGAAAGCAAGCTATAAAAATCCACAAAAGGATCTCCTACTCTTGAGTGACTATACAATTAAATACATGTTATTCAGTCACACTAAGCAGGCTACTGACACAGTGATAGGCTCTGAATTAGCTATCTGCATCCTCTGTGCAGGAAGTAGTCTTGGAGAGAAAATGTCAGCTCTCTGCTGGAAAGCACCAAGGGCTGGTAAACACTCTCAGACCAGGTGGTGGCTGAAAAAGTATTTGGTGGATGAAAGGGTGTCTTAGTATATTTGTACTGTTGTTAAGCTCTCTTTGAGGCTGCTGGCGTCAAAAATATCTTGGTCTAGGCCAATGTGGCTGTTTTGTTCTTATCCTGGAGATGGACATTTGATCAGCTGCTGAGGCAGCACTTACACAAACCTTGTCAGCCTCAGCTTTTGTTTCTGCTGTCCCTTTCCTTACCTACTGACACTAACATTCTTTGATTTGTCAGCCCTTGCATTCCTCAAACACTGCTTTGCAGAGCAACTCTGGAGCTCCACTGTCGGGTGCCTGCTGAGTATGAGAGTGAGGCTGGGGCAAGGGAGCTGGTGGCACCTTGCCAGGGGACATATGCAGTCCCTTTAATCCTCCATCGCCTTCCCCCCAGGAAGGATAGTAACTCTTACCTGTACTGTTTGTCAGCTTTCAGCTTCCCGTTGCATGTTGTCCTGGACTGGCCACACTCCTCTATTCCCACTGGCACTGGCCAGGTTTTAGGGGAGCTCCTGGGGCTCGAATGGAAGGGATTGGGGATTAGTACAGCCAAGTAGGAGTCCTCTGTTCCATAATAGTGGTCATACCATGTGCTAGACATGATTTCCTGGGTGGGCCACAGCACTGGAGGGGAAGGTACAAAGTGGCAGTGGTAGCCCCAGAGTGATGTCCAGGGGAACTACTGCCCTCCAGGGAGTCACTGGAGATTAGGATGTGCAGGGGCACTTACACGAGTCATTAGTGGTAACGATGACACCATAATACTCAATCTGGCCATTCTCCTCACTGAACAGGTCGGATGAAATGATAACTGTGGAGCTGGCTTCCACTTGGAAGACGTCTGCTCGCAGGGGTGGAGGCAGAGCTGGAAAAGGAACCCAACAAACACAGGCTATTAGTGTGTTCTTGCTCTATCAGACCTATCATGCACTACTCAGTTTGTGAGTGCCTCCAGCACTACCACCTCAGAGCCGTTCCCCACTGTAGTCCAGTGCAGGACCACATTTGGCTCACAGATATCTGAAAAAGTTCCTAAGTCTTATTAGAAACACTGGATGTCTTCTCCTGGGGTTTGTGGATAGGCTGTAGGAAATGAGAGGACTCACCCTCCACTGCTGTGTTGCAGAGCAGAGATAAGGCCTGGCTCCTCATCCTGTTCTTGCCCACTGTACTCACAGTGATTCGATATAAAGAGTTTGGCCCCAGTCCTTCCACGCTGGCCTCACTTCTAGAGACACTCATAAAGTACTTGGAGGTGGGAGGTCCATCRGAAAGTCTCTCTGTCATCACCTCGTAGGCCTCCACATCTCCAGAAGAGCTGGTCCAGTTCAAGTAGAGACTCCTGGACTCCGGCAGGCATTGCACATCCTCCACTGGGTTTGGTTCTGCAAAAGAGAGAACCCTGGATATAACAGACTCTGAACTTATTGGATCAGAGAAATCCCAGTACCAACCCATGTATCACCCCAGAGCCATTATGGCCCTGTACTGCTGGTCCCTAGGTCAATAGGAGAGGGCAGAGCTGGACATCTGCAGCTCAAGAGCCATCTGTGCTCAGGGCCAAAAGACAAAGTGAATGGGCCAGGGCATGGGAAGGAGGTATTTTGTAAGAGAACTAGACCATTGCAGATTTCCTCTACAGAATCCGCGTTGCTTCACTGGTTGCCAGGCCATTGGCTAATAGCGAATCTCTGTGCTGGGGAAAGCTCAGGGGGCTAATGGCTACCAGAGCGTCACCTTGCTGGTCTCCCTTATCTCCCACCATGAAGACTTCCCACCCTGCTGTCAACCCCCAAGGGCTTGTCCAGCCTTGAGGCAACCAGATGTTTTTACCAGCCCCACAGCAGATCAAACCCACCTATTGGTACTGCCAAGGGTTTGGTGCTGCTCCAGTAGGGCCCAGCCACACAGCTCAAGGAGATGGAGTAGTTCCTTCCTGGGATAAGCCCCTGGAAGATGTGCTGTATTTGACCTTTGGTGACAGTGTGATGCTGGGGCAATGAGCTGTTCTTGGGATCTCGCAGCCACAGTTGGCAGTCATCTTGCTGGCCAGAAATACTGTCCCAAGAGATGAGCATTGTCTTGTTCTTTCCAACCACCACAGAGAGATTTTTGGGAACTGAAGGGACTACAATGAAAACCACATTGGGGGAGTGTTACTGCCATGCCAGACCCCCAGTTCCATTCTGCAGAGACAGAAACAGGAGATGGGAAATATGGAGAGAAATGTCCTACTTTTAGTAGTAACATCTCTGCAGCTTTTGTCTGTTACTACTAGAAATGGSCTTTAAATGGTAATGAGTACACATGTAGAGTGATGAGCATGAGGAGATGGGTTCTTCCTCCTGCTAATTAGCAAGTGTTCAAGACCTGCTTGAAGGGCTCTGCACATGACTCCTAGCACCCTGCCAGGGGCTGGCTGAGCGTGGGAGCAGAGACCACTGGATTCCCCAGCTGAAGTGCATGGTCTGTGGGGACAAGCACATGAAAAGGCTTATTGTGCTTATCTCCAATTTCCACATCCCTGGGAAAAAAAAAAAGAAAAAAGAAGAAGCCCAGCCTGCCCTTATCCCCTATGCCAGGAATTTCCTGAGTGCCTGAGAAAACGGCAGTGTGTCACGGCAGAGTGTTCCCCCACCCTACTGTAGGGCCTCATGGTCTCCCAGGATGTGAAAGTGTCCTTGATCAGAGTAGCACTACCACCAGTGGATCCCTTGCTCTTGTTAAATCACTTACACTTGGAGGAACCAGTAATTTATAATCAGTTGGACTGCAAGCCAGTAGATCTGCCCTAAGTGAGTGACCACARCTGCCAGACTTGTCTTATGGACAACAGCAGTCCCCTGCTCCCCCCTCCACAAGGGCAGGTAGATCATAAACCAGCTGCTTCAATAGTAGCTTTAGCTTCCAGGCAAAACTCCCAGCCCTGTCTCTGCACCTTCTCACTGCAAGTGCTGAGCCTACCTGCCTCATGAAGGCTGAACCTCACTTACGACACAAGAGCCTCTAGCTTTTGCCACTTACTTGTCCAGTCACTGATGTTCCCTGCTGAAGCTGCATAGGGCCCTGCCATGGAGAGGACTTCCAGCAGATATTTGTGCCCTGGAGCCAGGCCAGAGAAGGTGAATTTGTTGGTGCCTTTCCCAACAGATGCATTGCCTGCTATGATACCTGATCCCACATGGTATAGAAGGAGCCTGTAACTGTCGTGTCCTCTGGGCTCCTCTTTCCAGGACACGCTCAGCCTGTTGGGATATCCCTGATTTGTCATGTACACATTACGTGGTGCCAGGGGATCTGGAGAGACAGGATGGGAGACAGATGTATTAGCGAAGGGTCTGAGGACATTGCTCAGGTGTCCTGGCAGTGTCATTGCAAACAGTGCACCATACAGGACAGGGCAGTTCATCTTGGCTGGATGGCAGCACCTAATAACCTGGAGGCTGTTAAAAACAACTTCTGAAAACTGCTTATTGCCTGACTAAGCAAAGACAGTCCTGTTCCAGATGGAGCGARCTACCTTGATTGCCCTGGGGTGGGAGAAGAGGTTGCACCCAACCAGTTGCAAGAGAAGGGAAGCTGAATTTCCTCATCTCACTGTCGTCCAGTTCTCAATTTCTGCTCTCTTGCTCTCTCTTCTGTGCCTTGGGACCAACTCTCCTCTAAACCACAGCTCCCAGACTCTGCAGCTGACCTAATCCAGGGTTGTGGAGCTGACAGGCAGAGCCCTGCTCAGCGCTGCAGCATTGACATTTACTTTGGGTTAAGGTGGTGTCTGGGATCTGCCATGAAGGCCAGCAGAGTTGTATGCTTGTATTCTTTTTGTTGTGAGCCTTCATGATGGGCAGGCTGTCCCTGCCCCAGCAAAGCCTGAGTTCACCCTCAAAACTATGGTACTCACATGTCCAGTTGCTGACATTCCCAGCGGGTGTCCAGTAGGACCCAGCTATGGAGACCACTTCTAACACATACTTGCTTCCTGGAGCCAGGCCCATGAAGGTGAAGTTGTAAGTGTTGTTCCCAAAAGAAGCTGTAGCTGCCACAGAGTCCAAGCTCACATGGTACAGAGTCAGCGCGTAGCCATCTCGTCCCCCGGCTGCTGCTCCCCAGGATGCTCTCAGCCTGTCGGAGTGCCCCTCACTCAGCAGGCACACTGTGGCAGGGGGCAGGGGACCTGGGATTCACCAGACCTGATATTAGGGATCAGAGACTATGCAGAAGGAAATACATGCTTGATGGGACACTGTACAGCAGGACAGATTCTCCCTGAGGGCTGGGGAGCAGCAGGCCTTCTCTGGCATGCTCTTCCATCTTACTCTTGTCTTTTCCCTTCCCCTCTTGCTTGATCTCTAATGCTGCTCATTCTTTGTAGTCCCTCATGTGCCAGCTCTTCTCCATCCAATTCCTATCTCTCACCCATCTCTCCATAGCCCAGCTGGAGTGCCATTCCCCCTTTTGCATGCACATACATTCTCCAGCCATTCTCTGCCMCTCCACTGCTTGGAGTGCAGCTGCCAAAGTCAGCCTTAGGCAGGACTAGTCTATGCTCTGTCCAGCCTTAAAATCTTTCTGGGATGAGCAGAGGTACTGGACTGGTCCATCTCCACAGCAGAGGATTGTTCTCTTGAGAAGACCATGTCTTTTCTTAGACCATGCCTTTTCTTCCTGCACTGTTTCATGAACCTTTATGATAGTGTGTTTTCTACTTGCTGGAGGAGACTCAGTGGGGGTATGAGTGCTCAGCTATGTAGGGATTTTCAGCTGAATGGGGACTGGGATGTCCCCACACGGGCACCATGGATACCACTATATGTCAAGCCTACATGCATGAACATCCTTTTGTCTGTGAGGATAACAGTGTGCCCAAGCACTAACTAGTATGTGGTGCTTTCATGCATGTGTATGCACATCTCCAAAGGCACCAGTTGCTCTGTAAACCTTTCAGTTGCCTTCAAGGCTATCCAGTTGTGCCAGGCCTCCCACCGAACTCCAGAGCACTCACGTGTCCAGCCACTGACGTTTTGTGCCACTGCCTGGTACRGTCCTGCTGTGGCACTGACCTCCAGGGAGTACTCATATCCTGGGTCCAGGCTCATGAAGGTGAAGTTGTGGGTGTCTCTCCCGATTGAAGCTGTTGCTACCATGGTGCTCAACCTCACGTGGTACAGAGTCAGTACATAGCCGTCTCGCTTCCCAGCTGCAGCTCTCCAAGATGCACTCAGCCTGTCAGAGTGTCCCATGCTCAGAAAGTGCACGGCCTCAGGGGGAAGAGGGTCTGGGGAGGAAATATGAGTCATTGCAGGAGCCATGTTTGAGCTGAAGAGAAGGGAGATGCCTTATCTCCATACCAAACCCCTATTGCTGCAGGCAGTGGATCAGCCCTGCAAGGTCCTAAAGGCTGGCTTTGTCCTTACCTCTCTGGCAACTGCCTCTGGGGACTCCCTCCTCCCTGGTGCTGCTTGTGCCCCAGTCATCCCTCTCTCCAGTGGCTGTGGATGGCTACTTGAGAGGCAGGTGGCCAGGCCACAGGGTCCAGCACAATTTCCCTATGCTACATGCAACTGGTCATGAGCACAGGGTGAGGAGAGGAAGGTAGGGATCTTGCTGGACCAGTATGGCCTCTGATTTGAACTGGAAAGGAGGAGATCTGGTGGAAGACACCTGACTGCAACATACTCACGTGTGCAGTGGGTGAGGTTGAGGGTGCTGGCATGGTAGGGCCCAGCTGTGGCCCTCACTACTACGCTGTAGTAAGTGCCAGGGCTCAGGTTGCTGAAGGTGTGACTCCTGGTGTGCCTACTCAGCACCATGTGCCCAACACAACTGCTGGAGGCTGTGTCATAGAGATCCACCATGTAGCCCTCTGCTCCCTTGTCCTCTGCTGCCCAGGAGGCCTGCAGTGTGGAAGCAGAGGGGCTGCTCAGGGTGAGGTTGGCAGGAGCCAGAGGATCTGGAACACAACAGGGAAATAGTCAGTCCCTGTGTGTGCTGYCATTTGCTGCTGACTGCTATTGCTTGTATGCTTTGCCAGCTGGCTCTTCGTACTCTGGCAGTACCATGGGCTGGATTCCAGCTCCAAGCTCCTGTAGGGCAGGAGCTACCAGAGATCCTCCCACAGAAAAGCATGGAGGCAAGGGGGCAGTCAGTGCACATGGCTCCAAGCACAATATCTTTGGGACTTGCAGATGTGCAAAATAGATGAGATATACCCAGCATCTTTGAGGTGGATGGGGGGACTGGCCCAATATGGGGGCTAGAGGGGGCTAGTGACCTAGAAAATGGCTTAAGTGTGCAGAGGCACTGTGGGGATGGTTTGGGATGGGAAAGTGGGAGGTGGGGATACTCTTGAAGACTCACATATAGTGGGTCTGGGGCACAAGGAAGCACTGTACCGCATCAGACTTACATGTCCATTGGGTGACATTGGCAGAAGAAGCTTCAAATGAGCCTTTCACAGCAGTGACCTGCACAGCAAACCTGCTGCCTGCCTCCAGGTGAGTCCAGGTAACATTCTGGGCATCTGGCCTCAAGGTCTGGACCCTCTCCCTACTCTGAGAGGTAAGGCTATATATAGTAACACGATAATGGTCCCTTCTGCCAGGGGGCTTGTTCCAGCATGTGAAAAGCTCTGAGGAGCTGCCTGTGTTGGTAAGGCTCAGATTTGTAGGAGCAGCAGGAACTGCAAGAAAAGACACAGACACGATTCAGAGAGAGAAAAATTGAGTTCTGAACATGTAGCCATCTCTGGAGAGGAGGCTTGCTTTCCCTTAGGCAATCAACAGTGTCAGGCCAGCCAGTGATGCTGTGCCCACTTGGTGGAAAAAGGCTGCAAGAGGCAGAAAATGACTGCAGACCAGCATAATCAGGAACCTGACCTTGCTCTTGCTCTCCTCTCTCTAGATGGCAAACGTYAGTCCCCATTTCTTTCTCCAACTCCTTGAAACTCTCCCACCTGTAGTCACATGACAGTGGTGTGGATGATCACCTGTACAGCCAGTGATGTTCTTGGGGAGGGAACGGTAGGGTCCTGCTACAGTCCAGATCTCAACAAGGTAGCAAGTTCCTGGTGTCAGTTGTGCTAGGGTGATGTTGGTGCTGTCTTTTCCTACATCCAGATTCCTTTCTGATGAAGAGGAGTCCTCTTCATGCACACTGAGTAGATATCCATCCCTCTGCCCAGCAGGGGTCTCCCAGTGCACAGCCAGAGCCCAGGAAGTGCTGACAGGGATTGCTGACAATGAGAGAGGAGGTAGCGGAACTGTGGGAGAGAAGCAGCGTTAGAGTGGACAAATCTTGGTGTGCCCAGGACTGAGGGTAGCTTGGGTGTGAAACTGGAAGCTGCAGGACTGCGAGTCTCTAAGATGCTGTCTAAAGGGGCTGATGGCAGTGAGTGCTTGCAGATCAAACCTGCTCTCCACGTCCCAGGTGGTAGCAGTGAGTCGCAATCACAGCCTGAGACTTCTCTCTGCCACAGGGCTGGGGCAGGCATGACAGGATGCCCTGTTGAGCTTGGTGGGCTCAAGGTGAGCACTTTGTGCTGTGAGAGTTCCAAAAAGATAGCCAGCACATTGAGTACAAGACAGATACCATGGTGTAGCAGGGATGTGGTCTAAGTACCCTCCCACAGAACAGCCCTGGAACTATCCTCTTGGCTCCTAGATCCTCATCAGGTCAGCCAGGATGGTACCAGGCATGGGGATAGTTGCAGAAGAGCCCTATTCTTACCAGTGTAGCCAATGGCAGTCTGAGAGGAGCTGCGATGAGGCCCAGCCTGTGAGAAGATCTCCACRCGGTATCGGGACCCTGGCACCAGCCCATCCAAGTCAAGGTGGGTGACTCCATGGGGAACAGACACATTCCTGATGATGGACAGGGATTCAGCCACTGAGAGCTGTACCAAGTGCTCTCTACCACCATCTGACTCTACCCAGCTCACATGCAGCTCCTGGGGTCTCCGGCCAGGCTGTATGCTCACATTAGCCAGGGATAATGGATCTAGGGGGAGACACATCATGGAGAAACATAAGATGGCAGAAGAAAGCAATGAGAGAAGCCAGGACCCAGCCTGCACCTCTGTCATAGGACTAAAGGATAAGCTGTGACAGTTGGCTGCCCGGTCTCCCTTTGCTTGTATGCTGTGAAGCTGCCCATACATATCCCTAGGGTGCTGCTAACAGAAAGGTGCTGTACTAAGAGCATTCAGCTCCACAGTGGGCTGCTCTACTCTAAGCAAAGGGAGCAGCAGGCCCAGACAGATCTATGTGCTTCCCCTCTTGCATCCCTCTCCTGGCAGTCACAAACAGGTCTTGGAATCATGAGTGGTCTAAGCAGGAGCTCCAGCATGACTGGGGAAAGCCTGAGCTGTAGGCTCTGAGATGAGTATACAGCACCTAGCTCATGACACACGCTCTGATTCCCAGGATTATGGAGCACGCAGGTCTCACTAGAGCCCTCCTATATAGATAGCCTGGCTGTGTCTGTGTTACTGTAAACCTTGTGGACAGTGCCAGTGTGCCTTGTCCCTGCAGCAGGCTGGTATTACCCCTCACTCACATGTCCACTCAGTCGCAAAGTAGGACGAGGATCTGTATGGGCCAGCGAGGACAGTCACCTTCAGAAAGTACTGAATGCCAGGAGTCAACCCCAGAAATGTAAAATTCTGAGTTTCTGGGCCCACTGAGACATTCCTTTGTGCTGGAAGGTTCTTGTTGTAGAGCTGGAGGTGGTACTGGTCCACATCACCAGCAGCCTTGTCCCAGAAGGCAGAGAGTCCTAATGGGCGTCTAGTGTTGGTCAAGGTCACACCGGATGGAGCCACAGGGTCTGAGAAAGAAGAGACATACAGGCAGTGAAAAGTAGCTGTGTTGGAGCTGCCATAATGTGGAGGTGGAAGCTGCTGCCTGGTGATGCAGTGCTATGTTGACTCAGGAGACCCCCATGTCTGCCCTAGCATGAGTTTGAGCTCCTTGTTCCAGAGGTAGAATACAGGGGAGTTGGGGGCTGGAGAGCTGTCTGCAAAAAGGGCTGTATGTCTCCAAGTCCCGGGCACTGTGGATTGCGTGTTTCTGATGGAATTGGGTTAGAAATTGGTGCTGGCATACCAAACCCTAAGAATAGTCTAGACATTCACTCTGCAACATGCATGGGACCTTGTTCTCACCTTTCCGGGTCAAATTTGGAGATGTTTGACATTCAGTGAAGTCCTGCACTGAAGACCCTTTTTCTTCCAGTCTGGCTGAATGTGGCTCAGCTTGTCCTTCCACTCTTCCTTCCTCTGCCTAGTCATCCCTGTTTCCAATACCCTACTCTGCCCTGCTTCTATGCTGAAAACTTTTTGCTCTTTTTGGCTAGATTGTGATTGCAATTTGCAGTAGGGTTTGGCTAGGAGTCCTGCTCCTCTCTGAGGGTGGGTTATGCACTCACATGTCCAGTCTGTGGCTGATCGCATGGGAGATTTGTAAGGTCCGGCCATGGCAACCATCTTCAGTGTATACTGTCGCCCTGGGACCAGATCTTCAAAGGTAACATTTGTCAAGTTGTTCCCTGCAGTCATGTTTCTGACCCACTTCTGGGATTTGGTCTCCCAGAGGGTGCCAGTGTAGCCAGTGCTGCCAGTAGAAGCTGCTTTCCAGGAAGCTTGTAGAGAGGTGCTGAGGCCTTGATTGGTGAGGGTCAGTTGCTCAAGGGGCAAAGGATCTAGGAAAGACAAAGTCTAGAGTCACAGCTACAGCCTGACAGGGGCCACTTAGCCCAGGTGCAACCCCAGATGTGTTGATGTGAAGCCCTTCCCTAGGAACACACCCATCCCAGTGAGTCCAAGCTCTCAGGCTACTTATGAGATCTGAACAGATCACCATCACCCTTTCTAACCCCCACAGACTAGTGGGGGTGTGGGGGGGGTTACATCCCCAAAGTGCCTAGGGCTGGGGCAGCATAGAATCCAATGCAACATGGCAAGAGAAGGCTATGTGGGCAGCACAGCCTGAACCAGAGCGGTAGGGAACAGGTTCAGGGTAGATCGAGCCTGAGGAATTCAGCTGGAGTGGGAGCCTCAGTGGGTGAATCTTTCTCTTATGAAGGGAAGAGGAGGGCATTGGACTCTGCTAACCCATATGCTATGCAATCAAGATGCAGACCAGGGTTGGGTACATCCAACCGTAGCTCTGCATTCTTCCCTAGCCTTCTGCCCTTCTGTTGCGTGAAGCTGCAAGGGATCTGTGATTTCAYGCAGCCTGAGGCATGAGACCACTGGGAAGGGCAGAATCCAACAAGAACCCCAAAGGCTGGCTGGGGTGAGGGCTGTAGCACTCACATGTCCAGTTAGTGATGCGCTGAGGTGCAGAGGTGTGAGGGCCCGCCACAGTGCTGATCTCAAAGCTGTAGAGGGTTCCAGGGTGAAGGCCCTCATATGTGAAGTTGGTGACACCTCTGAGAAGGGAGCTGTTCTTCACAGGGTGCTCCACAGCACTGAGGGCCAGCATATACGCCTCTCCCATTGACTCTTGCCAGTGGGCTAACAGCCTGGAGGAGCTACCCTGGCTGCAGAGGCTCACGCTGGATGGTGCCAATGGCTCTACAAAAGACAAAGATGGGATCATGCACATCACTGGGTGGGGCAGTGATGAGGCAGCTAGCCTCAGGACAGTCTGTGGTGGTCCCCTCCACAGCACAGGTAGCCAGGGCTGCAGGGAGACCATTTTACTGCTCTGAGCACAGGGGCTGGGTGTGTGCCTCCCCACCCTGTGCTCCCTGAGAGAGCTCCAGTCATTCCCTCCCAGGTTGGCAGCCTTGGGGCAATTGGATAAGAACTGGTTGTGGCTTTGGGGTTCACCCAGGAGGAACTGAGTACAGGACAGATGCCAGTCTGCTCTAATGGCTCTGACAATGCTTCAGGATCCACAGAACCACACTGTTGGGAGTAGAGGGAGGGGAAGTTGTCCTGATGCCTGTCAAGTGCTAAATCTGAAGGTTATTGAATAGGGTCAGGGCTTCGTTAGTGCCTGACACTATCTGGCATGAGTCTGCAACGGGCTTTGATATCCACTGTTCAAGAGGATCCATGGTGCAGAATGTTTTGTCATTCTGACCCACATCTGTTCTTGAGACCAGGTGCCATCATACCACACAACTCCATCGCCGCCATCTGCTGCAGTCATCCCTTTCCCTCCCCATGGGCCTCCCTTTGGGCACCAGCATTGGAGAACTTGGTCCCTCTGTGGCGAGGCGGAAATGGCCTCAAAGAGGTGTTCTTAGACTTTTTACTTACGTGTCCAGGTAGGCATGCTGTAGGCAGAAGCCCGGTAAGGCCCAGCCACTGCTGTCACCTGGACAGAGAATTGCTTCCCAGGGCTCAGCCCATGGAAGGTGACATGACTGCTGTCTCCTCCAACAGAAATGTTCCTGGTCGGAGCAGCATCCTCTCCCTCCTGCAGAGTCACCAGATAAAAGTCTCTCTCTCCTGCTGGGGTGTTCCAGTGAGCCTGCAAGGAGCTCTGTTCCTCCATGCTGCTCAGGGTCACATTGCCAGGGCTCAGGGGGTCTGGAAGAGAAAGGAACAATATTGTGTGTGTCTGGATTACAAGGTGCACAGAACCCCAAACCCAGCCCTCCCAGGATTTACTTTGTAGCACTTTAAGCATTTGTAGCTTTAAGGACAGCCTATTAGCCTGAAGGTCCTGGGCTGTGAGGTGTATGGCACACCTGCATTCCTGTCCAGTCCTGCTTAGTCAAAGAAGACAGACTGCTGTGTGAGCAGATGCCATACGAGATCCTCAGATCTCCCCACATGCTCCCGAGTATCATTCCCTGCTCCCTTACTTGGAAGACCATTACAAGCCTGGCTTAAACATTCTGCTAGAGCATGCTGTTTTCATTCCCCAGTGCAACCATTCCTGGTCTAGTGAAGCTTAGATCAGTTTGGCAGCCCTGCTGGGAAATTCCTAAACATTCCTCTCATCTCCATTTGTGTCCTGTCCTGAGTTTGCTGATATTCCCGGGAACTAGCCTGGATGAAACTGCTGGCTGGCTGCCCCTGACTTTTGTATCTGGCACCAAAGACATTTTTTTTGCGGTCCGGTAAATCAGAGCCATAGACAGTAACTGCAGAGATGTAGCTGAAGTCACTTCATAGCAGAAACAAACCAGCTGGGGGTGTGGAAACCTTCCAAAATCCCAGCTGCAGATTTAGCAGTGAGTGGGCTCCATGCCACAGCTTTCTGGACTAACAGGCTGAACAGGAAAGAGCTGGAGACTTGCTATCTTGTGGCTCCCAGGTCCTCAGATTTCAGTGTACACCTGGCAATGATCAGCCATTGTCTCTGCCTGGGACCAGGCCGAGCCACCGGGCAGAGGAACTTTTGAGTTTGCAGTTGTTTGACATCTCCATAATTTGTTGCTCTTCCTTACAGAAGGCCGTTTTCTTTGCTTTTGGCATGAATCTTGCACAATCTGAGAGGCTGCATTTGCTCTCTTCATTTTCCCTGTGGTTTCCTGGGGAGGTCTGGGAAAGTGAGTCTGCAGCAAGAACTGTTCACAAGGCAGTGGACATAGTGTTGGCAGCAAACAAGGAAGATGATGGAAGTTATCCTTTCTCAGGGCCCTTATCAGCCAGAGATCAGAAGGTGAAGGCCAGGGGGCTAAATGGGGCAACTAGGTGGGATCTGGGAGTGCTGTCCTCAGTTTCTGACCTGCCAGAGACTGTATTCCTTGGCTGTGTGTGTATAGCATGTAGTGCAGTAAGGACATCCACTAAAGCAGGTTTCCAGGTGCTACCAAAACACACCCTTGACAGCAACCAAGGATGGACAAAACTCTGCTTCACTTTAGAAGCCTCCAGTTTATACCYGCTAAATTGCTGTCCCCTAGCTCCCCATTTCCTCTTGGGCCTTTGGACAGCCCCCAGGCACATGAGAGACTGGCCCCAGCTGTACTGCAGACCAGTCAGGTCTGGTGCCTAGGCTCTGGCCATTCCACAGCCATCCTCAGGGAGAAGTCAGGYTTATCCTGTTGCAAACCAGGCACTGGGATTTCACCTGCCCAAAGGGGACACTGGTCCTATAACCAGACCCTTTCCTTGTGTCTCATTTGTCCCTCTGTTCCCTCCCTGACCGCCATCTCTGGCTTCCTTCAAAGCCTATGTTGCAGCCCTGTTTCTGCCCATGGTTCTACAGGACTTGGTGTTCCTATTCTTCTGGGGCACTCTCCAGCTTGTTCTAGACTCACAGGCTGCTCACCTTCCCTGGCTCTGCTGCTTCCCCATTCCCCTTGTCTGTTATCACAGAGCTCCAGAGCTAGGTTCCGGAGCAGCTTCAAATTGGATTCAAGAAGATGAATTGCCCTTTGCACTCAGGGCTCTCGCAGGAGACATTTACATTCAAAGGCTGGACAAAAGACCAGGGAGACAGCCATGGTCACCAAGGCACAGAGTCAGCTCTTCAGATCTTCACTGATCTTCTCTGTTTTCTGAGCCCTTGGTTTGCAGTGCCTGTTCTGAGCCTAAAGACAAATAAATGGCAACTGAGGTCACCTCCCCTAACCCAAGTGTGCTGTACTCACATGTCCAAGCTGTGGCATTTGGCCCCATCATGGTGTAAGGCCCGGCCATGGCACTCAGACCCAACCAGTACTGGGTGCCAGGGTAGAGGTGCTGGAAGGTGTAGTTGGTGAGGCCTCTCTTGGCTGAGAGGGTCTTGGTCACCATCTTGGTGAGGAGGTTGCGGAGCGTGAGGTGCAGCCAGGCAGCCCCCTCAGCACCAGTCCAGGATGCAAAGAGGCTGGTGCTGGAACCTGGGCTGAGCCTTAGCTGCGTGGGGACGGAGGGTGCTGAGGGGAAAAGCAGGAGGCAGTGAGATTCAGCAGTGGCAGAATAGGTCTCGGGGCTCAAGAACCTTCTCCCTCCCCAGGGTCTCCTCTACCCATTGGTGCTCTCTATGCTGGCCCAGGGGCTGAAGGTCTGGCTGGGGCATTGCTGCAATGCTGCAGCATTTTGCTCCCACATTCCTTCTCAGGCAGGCTGAAAAGGTCTTGAGGTCCCTTTCATATTTTCTTAGGTCCCATGGCAGAGGAAGGTGGCAGTCTGGATAATGCAACATTTCCACAGCTCTGACCAGCCAAGGTCTTTTGCCAAGATCCCCATACTGCCCTTCTCCTGTGGGGACATAGAGGAGAGAAGCTTGAGTTGTGGGCTTGTTCTTCAAGACCAGGACTGAGGTGTCAGGTCTTTCCCTTTGGCTTGACAAATTGGGCAAAGATGGCCCTTATCAAATCTCTCAGTTTACAGCAGGGATGTGAAAACTTTCCAGATGCTCCCTAACTTATGCACACTTCCCATCCTAGCTGGAGTCTTCCTCCCCCTCTCTGCCAGCCCAGCTGGCACACGTGCTGCATTTCCCCTGCCAAAGCCACTCTAACCTCTATCCCTTCCCTTCCCTTATGCTTCGGGCAGGCACACCCATCCCTCCCTACCTGTCCACTGATGGATACTGGTGCTGGCCTGGCTGGCTCCAGACAGTGTGCTGACCTTCAAGGCATACTCACTGCCAGCCAACAACCCATCAAACAGGAATGTAGAGGCATTTGGCAGGATGGATGCATTTCTCATGAGCGTCTGGGAGTCGCTGTGGTACAGGGCAAGGTGGTAGCTGTCTCGCTGCCCAGTGGCATGTTCCCAGGAGGCATGCAGCACAGCAGATCTCCCATCACTGCTCAGGCTCAAGTTGTGAACAGGTGAAGGACCTAGGTCAGGCATGGCACAGACAGGGTTTGCTCTTTGCCTTGCTATGTCTGATCTGCCAGTTTGCCCGGGAGTTGGTGGGACAGTGGCTTCTCAGCTTGCCTGGCGAGGTCCCACTGACCACCACCACAAGACTGAATACCCAAAGCACAGCGCCATTAGCTCCCTGCCAGCCCCCCTGGTCTCCCATGGGTGTCAAATCAGTCTCTGCACAATCTCTTCAAGCTGGGCAGAGAAGCTCTGGCAGGGACAACATGCTGGATGTGCACTGACAAAGGCAAGGCCAGCAACACCTGCCTGAAAGCTCATCCAGCGTGAGGGCCCTCCATTCGTCCAGCCATGTGGAGCCTGACAACTGCGTTACTGTAAGCCCTGTACTGTAAGCCAACTCTTGCTCTTCCCAAATGGATTCCCAGTCACTATGGCAATCTGACATCATCTTCTCCCCATTTGTTCTTCCAGCCAACCCCTTGCATTTGGTCTGCCCTCCTTTAGCAGGCTTTCTACCTTCACCTGCACTGATTTACTCAACAATCTTCTGGAGAGAAGCAGGCAATGGCTAATGTCATCACCTGAGCTACAGACTTATCAGCCCTGCTCTTCCTTCCCCTAGTCCCTTGGTATGAGCCAGGAAAGGCCAAGAGCAAGGGCTGGTGCACAAACAAGTGTTTGCCAGAGGTGTGCCAAAATCATGGAGCAGACATAACTTCCTTGTACCTCTTTCTAGAACTCCAAGCATGACCCTTTCTATCCCTTAGCTCTTTGCAGAGTCCATATCATGGTTTGGTCCATCACTTGTTGCATTATTCTGGGAGAAGACTGACTAGTGCAAGGTGCAGGGACAGGACCCTCCCTCCTCATGGATGAGAGGATAATCCCATGGGTCCTGGGGATCAGGAAAGGACTATAACTGACAGGAAGTGGGGAATGACCCAACTTCCCCGTGGATTCACAGGATTCCACATAGCTCTGAACTTTGCCCCCTCCAAACCAGTGTGAATATAGGGTAGGGTAGGGTAGGATAGGGTAGGAAGGCGTACTTAGACCCATTGACTCTGCAGTCCATGGGGAATCTCTTACTTGTCTGTCCTGTGACTGTCTGGCTGATGTCCATGTAGGCAAGAGTAGCTGTCATCTTAATCTTGTAGCATGTGCCAGGTGTCAGCCCGTGGAACCAGAAACTGGTGCTGTTGGATTCAACTGATCTGTTCTGCAGCAGCATGTCCGGTGCCAGGGAAGAGAGGGTGAGTGAATATCCCATGGCACCCCCCTCTGGCTCATCCCAGGATAGAAGGAGAGAGTCTGAGCGGCCATAGTCACTCACGCTGAGGTTCAGAAAGGTCCCTGGAGGGGTAAAGCCGAAAGCCTCAGCAGAGAGCTGTGGTGCTGCTGGACCCAGCAGAGGCATAGAGGGCAGCCAGTGTGCGGGGCCAGGCTCCCCAGCCCACCAACCTTCTCTGCACTTCTTGACACAGGCCAACTCCATGGGCACTGATGCACTGCAGCCAGATACCCCTGACCCCAAGGTCTCAGCAGCATTTGGAAACACAAGAGTGTTTGAAAACCCTTTGGAATGAAGGTCAAAGACACTACATGAAAGAGGTTCTCCTAAGCACAGAGCATCTCTTCTGGTGGACAAAAACCAGGCCTCTAGCTTCAGGCCATCCTGTGTTGTTCTCAGATAGCCCCAGGTTTATGGTTGGAATGCTGCCTTGTCTGGTTATAATCCACTGCTTGTCATCTTATGGTATTTCCTTGGTTGCTATGGGCACCCTAAAAGATATCAAAGAGCTCTAGACCCAGCTGCAGGGGCAAAACAAAGGACATCATGAGAACAGGGTGGAAATGGCAGTGGGGCAGTTATTCTCTCTGCAGCAGTACCTGTCTCTGTGTGAGCCCCAACAAAGGAGATGGTGAAGGCTGCCCTTGAGGGGTCCAGGCACTGACACCCCACTGTCACCAGTGCAGAGCAGACAGGGTTGTTGAGGCTGAGGGCAAGGGAGGTTCTTTCTAAACTTGTAGCTGGACTGAGAAAGACAAGATGTCTACTCTGGTCCCTGCAAAACATGGATAAATCAGACTCATTGCTAGGAAGCAACAGGCCTGGGGCTTGTCCTGCACTTGGCTGCAGCATAGCCCAGTGAAGGTCACCCAGTGCAGGGCATTCAGAGGCCTGCAGTGCCAACCAGGTATCTGGGGCCAATGCTATGCTTTGCTCTGCTCAGTGTAGAGAAGACACAGGGAGAGCAGGAATTGTGGCACCAGATTTGCATAATCCACTGCTAAGGTGTGTCACTGTCCTGTACTTGCTGCAGTGGCATCATCGGCATGCTATGGCTTCAGGGCCAGCGCTGTGGCATCCAGATAGAGAGCATCTGGGAATGGGAAACGGCATATAGAGATTTGTCTAATATGTGGGTCAATGGCCAAAAATGCCACTGAATCCCTGCTCTTAGAATTTTTCAGAAACTGCCTACAAACAAAAAAGAGCAAGACAGAGCCTATCTGTTGAGACCAAGCTGGTAATGTGAACTGCCTACAAACAAAAAAGAGCAAGACAGAGCCTATCTGTTGAGACCAAGCTGGTAATGTGACCCCTCCACACACCATGTCTACTCCTCTATGCCTCCACATTGCCTTGTTATGGAGTCAGGCCTCCACAAGCCCCTGATGGGGAGCACTCTGCTAGCAGATTGTCACACACTCTCCACTCCTCAGTATCATTGTTAACGACAGGCTTTCTATTGTTTTTGGCCTTTGGGAAACACCATGGATGATCTGCAGTTCTAGTGCTAATAGGACATTTGTGCAATAATTAGCACTTAAAATTTATGATGTGCAATGTGTTGTAACAGACTTACATGTGATCTGGCAGGACAAAAAAGCTTTAAACAAGCACTGGTATTGCCCCAAAGGCCTGTCAGTGGCTGCCTTTATGCAGCAGAGGGGCAATAGTGTGGGGTGAGTCTTTGAGCCAGGTACATCTTCTGGACTGTTCAGGTGTTTTGTGCAGGTTTCCTACAAAGCTGGAGAGGCATGAAGCTTTCATAACTATATTTCTGTTTCATGTAGTGCTGTCATTTGGAGTCTGCTGCTAGGCTAAAGAGAGCTTTACTCCATAGATAGGGTGCAAAGGGAATAGGGAAAACTAGACTG
The DNA here is from genome assembly GCF_003343005.1 of Rhea americana. NCBI lineage: Eukaryota > Metazoa > Chordata > Aves > Rheiformes > Rheidae > Rhea > Rhea americana. The sequence goes on from NW_028186381.1 coordinate 998,264, forward strand.
CCAAAAAGGGAGCAAAGGGAGCCAGATCCCAGAAAACACTTTCTGAGAGCCACCCCTGAGCAATTCAAACACAGGCACGGAAATAGTCTGCTTGGGAAGGGTTACGTAAATGCAGCTGGGTGTCTGTGAGTTAGGTATCGACACCTGGGCCAGTTGTCCTGGGCTCCCTTTGCTGTCAGCAGAGACCCAGTCACAGTCGCACATGGAGCTGAAGGCCTGCGTAATCTCCTCCCCAAGATGTCCAGATGAGCTATGTCCAGCACAGAGTTCAAGAAGCTTTAGACAGGCCAGGATTGTTTTCCACTATGGGATCTTTCATGTCCCCTAAAGGTAGGAGTTCTCCACCCATGTTTGTCTGATGGTCCTATTTCCAACAAACTAAATAGCCTTCCTCCGTCTGTCATTTCCCAGGCATCTTCCCCTCTATGGTAAAGCTACACTAATGCCTAAAATAGGCCAGACACATCATCTGGCCCTGAGACTCACGGCCATAATACTGCCCATGTAAGCCTAGCTAAGTTCGGTTAACCACATCACAGTCGGCCACATCCAGACACATTCAGTGCCCTAAATTTTGCCTGTGGATTATCTGGGAGAGTGCTCGTTGGAACAGGCCACAGCAGTGCTGGGGAATGAGCCAAATGCAAGCACATAAGAGGAAGCACTAGATGCAGAGCAAGCATGGCTGTCTCGCTCCTCAGCCAGCACGACACAGCCATGGAGCAGCTCCATGAAGCACAATCCCACCTGACTGTTTCCAAGGCTCCCTGTAGGGGACCTGTGGCTGCATCGCTGCTGTGCCCACTTGATGCTCTGTGGGAAGAAGGGAGCTTGGAGTCTTTTCCTTCTCCCAAATGCTGCCCTCCATGGAGCTCATCTCTGCTGGGAGAAACAGGGCTGTTCCCATGGCCCCCATGAGACTAGGTGCCAGAAGAGGATGGAGCTGACACCCTCCCCTTCTGTGGTCACGATCAGCTTTAATGGGCAGTGAATCTAATGCAAGATATTTGCAAAGCTACTTTTATGTCCAAAAGTCCTAGTCCAGCACACTTGTTCATCTACCAGCTCCTCGACTCCAAGCCCACCCTCCACTTCCAAGGTAGCTCCTTGTTTCCCTGATCTTTGACTTACCTCTATCATTTGGTGCATCCTGTCCTTCCAACCCTGCCCATTCCATCTGGCTGCATCTCTCGCCCTGGGGGAGTGAGGTCATCAAGAGAGACAGAGGTGAGGTGAGGTGGTCCAAACAGAGACTAAAGGCTAGGACAGGTGACGCGGGCCAGGTCAAGGATCAGAATAGCTGGACATAGGTACCACTCAGCCATGACATCTGGGGATTATGACCCTGTCTTTCCAGGAGAGCACAGGTCATCTTTAATGGCAGCCCTCCCCTAGACAAGGCAGGGAGACAGACATAGCTTTTGGGATGCCTTGGCCTTTTGGATGTGTCCTGGGACAGCAGACATGCGTGGGACACTGCCCATGGTGTGGAGACTTCCCACTGAAACTATCAGAGCATAAGAGGAAGATTTGGGTAGGAGTGAGTTCAGGACAGGCCCTAGCAATCTCATTACCTGTACAGGTACTACCACTTCCCATGGCCGTGGTGAAGGATGAAGGGGCCCCAGAACTCAGACTAGCTGCCATCCCCTGCAGGCTCCCAAGCAAGGGCTTGGCCTAATAGGTTCAGAGCATCTAGCACCCTCCGCCCCACAATGGGTGCTCAGCAAACTCTCGGAACACCCATCTCTCCACAGTCTGCTGGCAAATGGGGCAAGCAGGGTGTGCTCTGCTTTAAGTTGAGGCAAGTTCCCTCCACATTAAAGGAAATATCTCTATCCACTCCCTGTCCAGCAACAAGCCACAGAGGAGCACTCATCTTTCTGTAGTTATTTCCCCCTCAGCTCTGGTGTCTGACTCATTTCTGGCTCCTCCACCAATTGCCTTTGGGAGTGTGTATGGAGGGGAGTGAGGGGGATTTGGACCCCCTGGGAATAGCAACCAGCCAGTTCCTGGGAAGAAGAGCCATGCAGCCATGGCAGCAATAACAAGCTCTGATCTCAGGCACTGGGGCAAGAGGGCATAGTCATGGGGGGAAGCAGAGGAAAGAGCCAGCTCATAATTGCAAACGTTGCTAATTTCGTGCAGCTGCGTGGCTGGAGAGGCAGCCCAGAAATATGCCGTCATTCCTCAGTGCGCTAGGACTATGCAAGCCCCTTACTGCCAGTGAATGTGGAGCCAAGATTCCGCACAGACAAATGAAGGGTTCAAGAGACAAGGGCTTACCTTTACCAGGGTTCCCAGGAGCCATGGTTCCCACAGGACAAGCAGTGACAGGAGCAGTAGTTGCATTGGAACCAGGGCAGCTGCAGAATAAAGGAATAGCAAATTGGGAGAGCTTCTTAGTGGTGTCTGTGCCCAGCTAGTCCTTTATGCCATGGCAGCAAGGGGCTGTGTCCCCACATGCTTCCCAAGCTTGAGGGACAGGATGACATCAGTGAGAGCAGGCATTGCATGCCAGCGCGTTGCACATCAGCGTTGCCAGCTGTCCTTAGGCAGGGGCAGAGTGCGCCTCCAGGCTGGGAGAGGTCCAGTGTGTGCGTGCCTGCGCGTCTCCTTGTGAGCATTTGCTATTGTTCCTGTGAATCTGTGTCTGTCTGCGGTGACTTTGCAGTTGTTCTTCTGTGGAGCGTGTGTGTGCTGCAGACAGAGAGCTGCCTGCTGGGGGAGGGGGGAAGGGGGGCTTGGAGGGTGTGTGTGTGTGTGTGTGTGTGTGTGTGTGTGTGTGTGTGGCGGCGGGGTGCTGTGGCTAGGTCTCTGCGATGCTGGAGCCCTGTCTGGCTGTCAGGAGCTCCGCAGAGTTGTGGGTGTTGGTGCAGAGAGGGGAGGAGAGGGGAGGAGACAGGATAGGCCAGATGGCGGCTCTGAGCTGGAAGGGAGTGCCAAACCAGCCCCCAGCAAGGAGAGGGCGGGCCACAGCCTGCAGCAGCTGGGCTTGTGTGTATGGAGGAGGCATTGGCATGAGTGTAGATCTAGGGTGCTGTGCACTTTGCCAGGTATCCCTATCCCCAGCATGTTCACACACCCTTTATCTCTGTATGCATGTGTGTTTGTTCATGATGCTGATGGGGAATGTGAGCTTTGGTCATGCCTGGTGACGTGGGAGATGTCTCTGTATGATGCCCGTGGTGCACTGCTGCTGTGCAGACAGATTGGAACTGTGGGGGGTTTGTGAGAGTTTCGTGTGTGCTGTGTCACATGGGTGCAAAGGTGACTGGGCTCTGCTCTGTTTATTTGAAGCATTGGCTGGTTCTGACCTGTGCCACATCTGCCCTTGGGCTGTAGCAGATGTGCTTTGCAATGCTGCTCTTGGGAGTTCATTGTGCCTTCCCAGCCATGCACAGTGCCATGCACTGTGTGGTAGTGTGTTGTGCCTGTGCAATATGTGGCTGGTTGCCAGCTCTGACTCAGAGTGGAGATGCTATTGTCTTCACATCAGCACTGGAGATCTGGGGCAGTGTTGGAAGAGGTTCAGTGATGCATCTATTCAGGAAGTCCTGGGAGCCTGTCCTGGTGGCCAGCATGGCCACAAAGGGTAGCTATTAAAGCCCTGCCAGACTCTGTGAGCCCCTGAGCCTGTTAGGCCCCAGGCATGTTAGGGTGGGATCCCGCGGGGACTCATCCCCCAACTGGCCAACAGGATGGTGGATTCTCTCCCATGGAAGCTCTGAAGCTAATCAGGTGGGACCTGTGAGGGCCAGACTTGCCCCAAGTGCCTAGGCCAAAGCTTTGGGAAGGCTCTAGCAAGTAACTGAGAACAAAGATAAAATGGAGCGGCAACTATTCTCAAGTGCCCCAAACTGTGACTCCTTTCCAACCCCAGATCCATGCCCAAAGCCTCCTGACAGTTCCCAGGTTGATGGGGACAAGCACAGAAGGGAACAGGATCTGCAACTCTCTTTCTACCCTGCTTGAGCTGGGAGGTTGGACTAGAAGATCTCCAGAGATTCCTTCCATTCTTACCCTTGCTCTGCCCTCCCTGCATCTCAGAACAGCTCTCAGCCACTGTACGATACAGCAGGTTCAGTTGTCTTAGACATGCCAAGATTAACTGTCTCCCTGCTGGATTAGGAGCATTCCCATAAATCTCCAAGGGTTTGGTATCCCAGTCCTTGGATGTCCTGCATTCTAGGACAGGAGGCTTAAGGGCTGGACACTAGTAGAGGTTGGAAGCTCAGACTGAGTGTGTCACTGTTTACATAGTATGTATGACGCCCATGGTGCACTGCTGCTCTGCAGACAGATTGGATCTGTGCGGGGTATACTCTTGAGGGCCTGTCAGCTATGCTTCCATCCCTGCAGCTCTGGGCTGAAACCCCTTCCCTGGTGTCACACCAGCTGTGTTTCATGCTCTGGGATACCCTCAGTATCCAGCTGTGCACAGCAGCATGGTACTAGAGGTCGTGGCTCAGGACAGACAGGAGCTGGCAGAGTTGTGAAGTGCATGCCCATGTTTCACTGGCAAAACTGGGAGTGTTGCAGAGCTGCAGGCCGAGAAAATCATTGGCTTTTGGACCACAGGTTTTCCTGTGGTCTTGTGGCCACAATGATAGAGCCCCATATTTTGGCTCCTTGGAATTGCTCTGTCTGACAGATGGGCAAGGGGGTCCAACAGTGAAGAGAACAAACAGGGACACACAGCCATCCTGGTTTGGCAGGATGGAGCTGCAAGGGAAGCGGGTGGGTGGTGCCATCTCAGGAGCTTGTTGGCAAACAACTTCAGCTGCCAGCTCCCTGTGCTGGGGATACAACTCCACTACCAGATTAGTTTCTCTGAGCATTGTCCGAGCACCAAAAGACCACTCCTACCCTCCTCAGTCTCCAGGTTGTTGAGTAGAGCAGGAATGTCTCGARCATGTCTTCCCTTTGTCCACTGGAACCTCATGCCATGCTGTGCTGATGCCTCATGCTTCTCTGGGTAGGAGAAGAGGTTATCCTGTGGCTTGCATGAGCATTGGCTGGTTGGATGCCTCAGCACCTCGCCCTGCTGCCCTCTGGGCTAGGGCTTCAGTTTCAGCAGTAGCTCAGCTACTTTTCCAGCCTCTGTGTGTTGCTGATGGTGCAGCACAGGGCAGGCAGAGTTGGTACCCTGCTGACTTTGGTGACATAGAATCATAGAATGGTAAGGTTGGAAGGGACCTCTGGAGATCATCTAGTCCAACCCTCAGCATAGCCTTGTATGGGGATTGGACCCACAACCTTGGCATTAGCAGCATCACACTCTAACCCATGTCTATGCCAGTCCCACTGATGTAAGCCTACTTTGATTCCTGTCCATGGACCCAGTAGTTCTGCTCTGAGCTGGACTTCAGGCTATGCCTGTGGTGGAAGCCAGCCTGAATTGCTACTTGGAGCCAAACCCAGGCCTTGTCCCTGGCGCCATGAGGCTCAGCAGCTTTCCATACTGGACGGAAGAGGCCACTCATTATATGTTAGTGCTGCTCTCTGCCTGACCACTCTGGTGACACCATGCTTGCCACAGGCAAGAACACAGACTCCGCCTACAGCTGGGGATGCCAGAGCTCCCCTTTTGTCCCCCTGTCAGCAAAGCCTTCAGTTGTGCCAGACCCAAAAACAACTTCAGAAGTTTTCTCCACCCAGCAGCTGGAACCAGGCCTGGAAACTCAGGGGCTGCCGAGTCATCACTTTTTCCATGAAGCAGCAAAGGCTACCACAAGGAGCAGGGGGATGGGGAAGTGCCTGGCAAACTGTGAATATTTGAAAGCTATGCTGGCCTGAGCTGCAGTGGTACAGCAGAATCTGGATAGCCATGTCCTAGCCTCATACAGTGGGGAGATCTCCAGGCTGGGAGATTATCCTTGCACCTGGAACCAGGCTTCATCCATTCTGGAGCAGAGGAGAGAGAGGGAGACCTCTGACAGCATGCCTATCACTGTGGTGTCTTGCTTACATCACAGGACAGTAGGTACAGTGCAGCAGTAAAGGCCCTGCCCCTGAAACCACTCCAGCTTACCCCACTGGGAAGTGCCAGCCTTAGAGGAGAGCAGAGTCATCCTCAGGATTGCCTTGGCACTCCATATACTAGCTTTTATGAGAGGTGCCCTGGGCATGGAGCTGGTGGCACACAGCTTGTCCCCACTGGGCCATCTCCCAGGCTTGAGCATTACTCTCCATGCTTGGAGGAAATAAGGGACCTGTGTGGGAAGCACCAGCGTGGGTGAGGAGAGGGGATGAGCATAAAGTTGAGCAGCACAGCAGATGCCTAAGACAGTGGAGAGTGGAGGAGTACACCTGTGTGTCATAGGGTCTGTGCATGGGCTCAGCATAGTGTCAGCCAGCAGGCAGTGCTCTTAAAGCTGGGTGTAGTGAAAAGTCTGGGAGGGCCCCTGCAAACTGCTGCCAGAAGAAAACCTCATGGGCACAGGCACTGCCACTCAGTCTGAAGGGACTCAACCTCAACAGGAACGCTGGTCACTCGGAGAGGGCTTGGTGCAGTGTGACATAGTGTTGGCTTGGCACTACACCATGACTGACACTGTCATGACACAGAGGACCCTGTACCTGAATCCAGAAGCATAACCCTACTGTCCCTCTGCATGAGCACTGCCATTGCTCCCTGGGCAGGGCATCCTGCAGGCAGCCTGATACCCTGCCAGGGAGCTTGTGTTGCCCAGCAGCCCAGCAATACGGGGTACCAGTGCCACTGGACCTCCCGCTCTGGGAACTGGGCTGAAAACAGCTGCCCAAGCTCCTGTCTTGCCTTGGCCCAGAAGCAAAGTCCCTCTGGTCCTCATCCCCTCCTCATGCTCACCGGCATTGCATACTGCCCCAGGCCATGACTTCAGGCTGCTGCCACACCCAAGGTGCTGGGTGCAGTCTAGAGTTGTGATGGAGAAACAAGGTGTACGGCTGTTCCTAGGGGCAGAGCCCTTGGAGGGTGTAGGTGCTGCTGAGACCTCTCCATTTGCAAGGCTCAAGATGGTTGCACAGCACAAACATTGAATTCCAGGGTAGTAGGATGATTTTCCTTCAACTCCTTGTGCGTCGTTAACCATACTGAGCCCTACCGGCACTGCTGCCTGCCTCCTACTCCATGCTTTCAAACCTTGGAGATCTTCCTATTCCAGAGAGGGCAAGGTCCCAGGACATCTCCCAGTAGTCAGGCTGAAGGTGATGGTTGCCCTTTCTGCAAGGTAGGGCCGTGCTCAGGGCCCGGCACATTGATGCTAGCCAGGCTGCTGGGAAGGCAAAGAGGCACAGGAGCAACTCTTGCGCTCAGGCAATGCTCTGCACTTACCCCTCCTTCAGCCAGTGACAAATGAGACCTGGCAGCAAGGCCTGTGATGCCTGTGGGTGTGAACCAGGCACCTGGAGACCTGGGAAGAGCAGGGCTGAGAGTAACTATGATTCTAACTCAGAGCACACCCACCAAGCCGGCAGAGCCGGGTCGACCTGCTCTGTCCTCCTGAGGTGTGGGTAACTCCCCTGGGGCTGAGAAGACTTAGGAGTCACCCTCCTCTGGCCAGGGCAAGAGATGTCAAGTGAGAAGGGCTTGTGGCAGTTTGGAAAGTGCCAGCCACACACCTTCTGCAAGCAGTGCAACAGCAATACCTGAATTGTATGAAAGAGACCCACATCCCATTGCCATCATCCTGAGAAGCCATTGGGGTCTGAGCTCCCACCCTGGGACACAGCTCCAGAGTCCTAGAACCAAGGCAGAACCAGCACAGGGTAACAGCAAAGATGGCTGGTACTGCCAGAAAATCTATTGTTGCATAGCCAAGAAGGGTGTGTTGCTGGCAGCACAACAGGAGCAAGCATCCAGTGCCTTCCCACACCTCACCATGCTGGGAAGACAGGGTACAAATCTCCCCCCTTCCCCCCATCACACAGGCACAGAAGTGTAATGCCAGTCTATGCCTATCACACATGCACTGAGGCTGCCCTGTCCTCTGCAGCCTGCCTCAGTAGGCTATGTGCCTGGTTTTGTCTGTACTGTACCTGAGTGCAGGGCTGGCCCTGACATTCCCTGGTCAGATCCACAATCCCTTCCCCTCTGTACACATCCCGACTTCAAACGCACATCTGAGAAGGGAGGGGGAAGAGTGGGACCCGTACCTCTCCTGGTGGGCATCCCCAGCGGAGGTCCACAGCTTGTCTCTGTGAGCTTGGTGTGCACAGTGCTGGTTCTAAACGCTCACACTTGCTCACYGCTTACTGCTGCTTGTGCATGGCCCTGACACTCAAGTCTGGGCTGGTCCTGAAGGAAGGCCCGCCTGGGCTCGCCCAGTGTCTCACCCGACAACTGCAGGACACCACAAAGGAGGGATCACATGGATGGAGATGTCTACTGCTACCCCATAACTGCAGGAGTCTGCACCCTGGAGAGAGTAGGAGGAGGCAAGTCCAAGTGCTGTGCCTGTGGGCACAAGGGAGGCACCACATCTGTAGGCTTGGTGTTGCTCACAGTTTCCTAACACCTCCCTGCAGACAACCCTCCTTTGCATCATGCATTGCATGCCTAGCTTGAGCCCTAGGGGAGTATCCTTGTGGAGGGACCCTTGTAGGCAGCACACACTCCTTCATGTCACTATTGCAGGGAGAGGCAAGGAGGGCCCTGAGGCCATAACAGAGCTAACACAGATGGCCAGTCCAAGATGGCTTGGAGGTGCCTGTGGGCTGTGATTTAACTCCATTTTGCTGCCCTGGGTCCTATCACACCACCCATCACCCTGGAGTGAGAGCTTCCTGGTTCCTGTCAGCCCCACTCTGAGGGGGAGATGGGTGGAGAAGAGACAGTGCATTGGCTCAGGAGGTGCAAACCCTATCCCCAAGAGGGTGCCCAAGATGGCAATCACTTAGCCAGATGAGTTCGTGGTCTGTGTTGAAGCTAGATGGTTCTTGGGGGGTCAGGGAGGGGCATCTTGCTAGTGGTTCAGAGGAAAATTGAGACAATGGGAAGAAGTCTCAAGGCATCTTCTCACTCGTCTTGACAGACGTGGCAGGAGGGTGTGCAAGAACTACCACAGTGTGTGCAGGGACTTGTCTCCTGTACTCCCAGCAAAAAACAAAGCCTAGAGCTCATGTTTTTATCTCTTGGCACACTGATGGCAGGATTAGCCTGGCTTAGGCCAATGTGGGAGCAGTGGGATCCAGTATCTGCTACGTGGTGCATGAGAGGGACTGCTGCCTCTTTTGCATTTGTCCCATTTCAGTCCCCAGAGGACTTTGTTTCTGCTGCAGGTTTAAGGGTTTAAGCCTTCCCATCACAGTCACCAGTGGCTCCCTCCATACCTCTCCAGCCTGGCAAAGTTCTCTTTGCAGAGAAAAGGAAAAAGAAGGCAATACACTGGCTCAGTTCAGACCAGACTGACTGTGCTGAAGGGACAGGAGAAAGCCCTGGACACTGCTGTCACACTCAGCAGCTATGCAAAAACACAGCCTCCAAATTTGGAAAGTAGCTCTGTTTCCAAATCCCGCCATGAACTGAAAAACTCTTCTGAAAATGAAACCAGCCCAGCCCCTTTGGTTCAAAGTTTCCTGTGTAAAACAAACCTGCCAGATGGCTGCATTTGCACACAGAGTTTTATTTTTGAGATAAAGGTCTCTTTTTCAGAGAAGTAAATATGAGGCCTCTCCATCTTGTATCCCCAGGCTAGTGGCATGCCTGGCAGCTCAGGGTGAAGGCAGGGCAAGGTCCTATCTTGTTGCCTGGCTGCATTCCCTCTCACACATCCTCCCTGTCAGCAAGGCCTCTGCAAACAGATCGCTGCCTTCAGCAACACCAGTGCCACTTGACATACTGCGATCTGGTGACTGGCCTGCCCTGCAGATGCCAAATCCTGACAGGCTGCAGCAGCCAAGGCTCTTTGCACACCTCCCCTTAGCACTGTGTTGTCTGGAGGGCCCCTGGAGGCTGAAAACGGTTAGAGGGTGGTGCTGTGTGAGGGTGGAACTGATCCTTAAGCAATGGGAGCAGTGTTTGCCCACCGAGAACTCTATGCACTGGTGTAGCCCCAAGGCCCTGCAGCGTGACATCTARAGGTGTTTGCCTCTTGGCTTGCCTGTACCTGCTTCCCATCAGAGCTGCAGCTCCTGGGATTCTCTCAGGCATCTGCTGCAGCACCTGGAGCCAAACACAACATAAGCAGTCTCTTTGGCTGTTAGTTTTGCCTGCTACTTTCCAAAGTCAGCCCCCAAAAGAAGGCAGCTCTGCTCCTTCTCAGGAACAGGTACAGCCACTGGACCTCTATCCTGCCTCTTCTCCCTCCAGCTCAACCCTGGGGCTACCTTTTGCAGGCTGATGCTCATTTGGGGTTGGCACTGCTTCAGGATAGCTAGCCCTTCCATCACTTTTAGCTGCTGGGAGACTGCCATAGATTGCATTCACCCATCACGATGGGCAGAGGCAGCTCAGGTCAGCACCAGGTGGTCTGGCTTTCTCCCTTTCAGAAGCTGCTTCTTGAGTCTGATCTTGGCCATGAGTGCTGGTCTCACAGCTGGTGATTGCTAAAGGGCTTCGTCACACAAGCTTTGCATCACCCAGCTGGTGGTGCAGTTCTGAAGCATGGGTAAAGCGGTCACAGAGGGATGCAGAATCACAGAATCATAGAATGGTTGAGATTGGAAGGGACCTCTGGAGATCATCTAGTTGCCCCCCACCCCCTTGCTCAAGCAGGGTTGCCTAGGGCATGTAGAGCCTACATCAATCAGACCCTCCATCATTGCCTGCAGAAGTTTTGCTTGACCCCTGTGAAGTCTCTTCAGCCTGAGCTTCTGCTGCTTGACTTCTGGCAATGAGACCACTCATAGGGTCTTGCAAAGTGACCCAGAACTCATCCCTGCTGTCCAGGGATCCCTGACAAAGGATCCCAAGGGAAATGCTGATGGAAATGAAAACCCTGGCTTAAGAGACAGGGTGTGGGTGTGTGGATGGGCTGTAGAGCCTGAAGATCTTCACAGATGCCAGACTTGGAGAGCTGGTCACTATTAAGGGACTGGCAGAAACTATTTTCATTGTTCTGGGTCAGCTAGGACCTGCCATACAAGCCCTGCCTCAGTTTACCATTCATGTATGGGGAAAGAGAGCTGCTCTGCAGCCAGAGGTGAGGGAGGGAGAGTAGATAAGGAAGCTATGAGACATCCCAGTAATGGGGACATGAGGAAGCATTATCAAGCTTCCTAATTTTCCTCCTGGGCTGTCATCAGCAGTGAGTTTGACAGCCAAGCTGTGAAGCTACACTGTCCTGCTTCTCCCATGGATGGTGCAGGTGGGCTGCACTGACTGCAGGGTCCAGCTAATGTTTCCTAGATGGGCAGGGAGAATCAGCTGTGCTGGCTCCAGGGATTGGTGATGTTTCCCCAATAGCCAGGGGGCCTGGCTAGGCTGGCCCTAGGGTCTGGGCGGGGGGGAACTTCTCCCAGGGCTTGGTGGTATCAACCAGGCTGCAGTTTGACTTGAGCAGCCTGCCTGCAAGAGCCTAAAACAACAAACATCGAAGAGTAAGGGAATGTTTTGCTGCTTTTTGCTGGTCAAATGGTTTCCTGTTTTGTAAGCAGTTCTTCCAACACCACTGGAACAAAGATCTTGTCTGAGCAAAGCCTGGTCCCACAGCGGACCCAGCCCTGGTCCTCACTGGAGAGATAAGACCATGCTTCCTGGATGTCTGACAGAGAAAGAGGCCATCAAAGATTGGCTCTAGGAGCAGCTGAGACCTTTATTGGAGACCTGGTGCAGGACACAGCATTACTTTCTTGTTCTCTGGGCTGAAAGCACAGTATGAATCCCTTGTCTTGCCTAGACTGAGCAGTGCTTGTTTATACAGTTTCACTGGTGTTTGGTAGGGGCAGCTTTCCACGGCCTAAGAAACTTATCAGGTGCATGGTCTTCCACCTGCTCACCACCTCCTCCATGTCTCCCCATTTCATGGCCTCACGGCCCGGGACTCTGAAGGAGAGTCCTTGCATGCACCTGCCTCGCTCAGTGTGTAAGGCAATCCACAGGCCCCTGTGTGGGACTAAGCCCCTTATCCAGCATTGCTGCACACACCACACCAGGCCCAGTGTCACAGCTCATCCCCCATGCTAGGCAGGAGCTGTGTGCAAGAACGTGTACCATGGCCATAGGTGAGGGAGAGATCTGCAGTCAGCCACTGCAGCTCATACAGGGCTGGCAGAGCAAACCTTTCTTGAACAAAAAGTTCAATGCTTGTGCTGCATCAGGGTCACAATGTCACCAGCAGATGCCTTAATTTATCTTCTAGTGCCCAAAGCCATGTGACTCCATCTTCTGTTGTCTGTACCCCCGGCAGGAAAAGTGTCCCCTGCCTAAGAGCAGCTGGAAACTCAGTTTAGTCCCAACAGCAGAAGGAAAATAGCTTAAAAAGCTTGCAGTTTCTTAGCATTTCTTCTAGATCTAGAACATCTGTGGCTTCTAGCACAATGGTTTCCCCACAATGAGCTGACAAGAAAATCGCTGATGCCTGGAGCCAAGGGGGTAAAACAGACCCCGTGTGCTACTTCTGTGGCTAAACCCCAAGGCTATGAGGTGCAGTGAGTCAGAAGGGAAGTTAGGAGGCACCACTTTGCAGAAGGAATGCATGGCCTAACACAAAGACTTCCTGATTTACTGAGGCCAGAAAACACTATCCAAAATATCTTGCAAGAGCAGACAGGCTCACATACTCGCACACACACACTGCCTTGCCTTGGCAAAGCTGGCTTGCTGTACAGTGGCAGATAGCGTCTCAGGGGAAGCTGCTTTGTACAGATCAGCTTATTTCTCTGCATTGCTGCCCTCTGGCTGCATCAGTGCATCTTGTCTGATGTGCAATGAGTTCCTCCTCCAGACCTAGAGATCAGGTCTGCTTCCATGTGTCAGCACAGGCCTCTCTCTCTTGCATGCTGCACAGTGGCACAGAGACCTCCTTTAGGAGCAAATTAACACATTCTAGTGTGCTATCAGCCGCTCAGTGCTGAAGTACAGGATGGAGGACTTGAGTTTAGAGAATTAGTGTCATTTGCACATGAAATTTATCTCACATGATCCTGGCTGTCTGGGTACTATGTCCTGTCTGTAGGCCATGCCCTACTGTGCTCCATGCAGAAGTCTCAGTGAGATTTGGAGCCAGCAGGCTGAACCTCTTGCTGTGCCCAAAGGGCATCATGCAGTATCTGCAAGGATATGGCAATGGATTCACCTTTGCAGTTGGCAGCAAGAACTTTTCCATGGGGTGTCCCAACTGCTTACCCATACTCGGGAACTTTAGAAGAATCCAGAAAAATGGAACAGAAGATTTTGGAAAACATGGTTCTAATTTAAAGATCTGTCAATCCTCAACTCTACTGTTTGCCCAGGAAAAGAGGAAGAGGCCACTAGGGTGAGTTATGCAAGCATCTAGAAGAAGAAAAGGTGCCTCCTCTCCAGCAGCAAGCAGTTTAGCTGGCAACAGAAAGGGAAGCCCCTGGAGACCCAAGCTTTTGCACTGGCTTCATTGTATAAGGCTGATCTTTCAGACAACCCCAACATATTCCCATGTCCTAGACTTCAAGCAGAAGCTGCTAATAAATCCTCCCTGTCCTGCAATATACAGTGCAGAAGATCCTTTGGCCCTAGATATCCACATTCGTAAATTCATCCTGTGTTCAGGTCTTAAGGGGCACAGTACAGTCGACGTCACATGCTTGACCTGTTTTTAGAAAGTTTGACAAAATTAKCCCCAGTGGACTGACAAATTCGGTATCTGTCTGACTTGCTACTCTACAGGCACCTATTTCTGCACCAGGCATCAGCTGGGAGCAGGCTATTTTTAACTGTCCCTAGTTTATTCTCTTCTTTCTAGCTGTTATCACAGGCCAGGAGATGATCTGTGTGCTCTTTATGAAAAACTCACTGCTGATTCCAGACCAGATAAGATTGTGGAAAGCCACTGCTGCTTTCCCCGAGCCCAGCAGTGTGTGGGTGCAGGCTCTCTCACAGCAGAAATGGAAATGACTACTTTCTAACCACTTCCTTTCTCTTTGGGTCTCTCTCTCCCTCCTGCCCCTCCTGACAATTTCGTTTCCTGTTATTGATAACGGCCTTTGCACTCAATGAGAGGTCACCATGCCCCATGCCTCCACATGCAGCAAAAGGGAATAGCTCTAGGGCTGGAGAAAGCAGAGCTGTGCAAAGTCATTCTCCATCCAAGCTTCACTGGGGGCAAGCAGCAAAGCTCATTCTTACTTTTGGGTGCTGAGGTCCCTGTTGCTAAGGTGTGCAGAGTGTCAAAGGACTCAGGTGTCCAGGGTCTGAATGACATGACAGCTCTTCAGGAATTTCAGGCCTTTTTGTGCCCTCTTCTAGGGAGATGCTTTAACCCCTCTAATATGGGGATGGAAAGTCTCAAGGTGTGGGGGTTCTTGCCTCTGGGAACCCCCTTTGTTTCCCTACACCTTACAGTGTTTTGCAAACAGTTGCTGTGGTCTAGAGTGTCCCACAAAGACACACGTATGTCTCTTGTACATTGGTAAACTGCTCTTTACCATCACTCAGCCAAGTCTCCTGTCTGAAGCAGACAGCTCAATCCCCAGGGGAAACTGAGGCATGCAAAGATTTTCAGGCAGCTTTTCCAAAACTCTCTGTGGCATCAGTAAAGGTTCATGGCAAACTTAGTGTGGCAGGTGCAAGCCTAAGTGACATGTGGAAAAGCAGAAAAATTCTACAGGTGCTGAGGCTGTGTCCTGTACTGGCTCGCTGCACCTTGAGATGCAGACAGTACGTTCTGGGTGACCAAGTAGCTCTGTAGCCCCTGCTGTGCCTCCGTGGTTTCTCTTCTTGCATCTGTTGAATAACAGGTCTAAGTCTCAGTACCTTGGAGATCTGACCCTATAAATTGACCTAAATCCCCTCCACCCTCCTCACTGGGAGCAATCCTGTATGCATGAAGATAAAATGAATGAGGAAGGCTTCTTCCCATGTAGGGAGAGGAATAAACTATGCTGATATAAAGGACACTCATGCTAGGGGACTGCGTATCTGTATAACTGCTCCTGTGCCCATGTACCCCACTTCAGTCCACAGCAGTACCAACTGTATGGTCCTGCTAGCACCACAAAGGTGAGGCTGACCATATACCTGCTTTTCCTATACATTTATGGTTGTAAAGTTGGAGGAAAGCTCCACTTGTTTGCAAAAGATATGGGAGAACATCTAATTCCAGAAATTAAAGTTTGTTGTGCTCAGCAGTCATTCAAAGAAGAAAAAAAAATAATTAAGCAAAAATGCAGGTATCCTTTAGCTTCTGCTTGAGGAGAGAGGATGGGAAGTTCTCAGGCTCATGCCTTGAAAAAATGAAACAGCAATTGCTAAAGAGCTTCCAGTCAGAGCTGGGCAGTGGCAGGAGTAAACTCTGCACAGACTTACTTGGCAACAGGGAAGAAGGTCACATGTCCATTCCCTCCTGCCCTGTCTTCCCAGGAGCAGCTTCATCCCAGCGGGATATTTGAGAGTCTGGGCTAGTGTGCAGCACTGCTCAGTGGTCTCTGAGCTCCCTGCAGTCCTGCTGACACACTGCAATGGGCTGCTTGTGATGGATGTTTGCACACCACAGCATACTGAAAGCCAGTGGTTGTCCTTGGGAATGCACTCACACAGAGGACGCCGGAGTACTGACGCTTTTTTCTCCAGAAGCAGCAATCTGCAGACATGCTTCACTCAGTTCCTGGGTCCTGGCTATCCCCAGGTCAGTACAGTGTCTGGCTGGTGGGAAAATGACATGGATTCCCCCGACATAATCAAGCTGTTTACATCCTCAGTGGCTGGCTCTGCGTGATATTCGGGCTAACTGAGCAGTGTTTCTCATATCTGCTGGGAGTGGATCGGACAGTTTTAACAGAGGCTGCTGAATCTCAAGGCGGCCACTTCACCTTCAAGCTCCCGAGTAATGTTTGGGCAGCAAAGGAGATGGTATAATTTTCAAAAAGCTGAAGGACATCCTGAGCTCTCAGTCCTGTCAGAGGGAGCAAGATCAGCCCTATCTGAGAGCTTGGCACAAAGGTGGTGAAGGCCCAGTGAGATGAGACCATGCTGAGGTAGGCAATCCCTGGGGAATGTGACTGTGGGGGCATTGTCTGTGTCTTGGGTGCTAGTTTTGAGCCTGCCTGGGTTCAGATGACTTTTGGGGTTACACTGCTGTTTGGAGAAGGTGAAGAGAGGTGCTGGGGTGAGTGGAGTTGAAGCAGGGTGGCCAGGAGAAAAAAGGCTCATGCTCAGGAGCCTAGAGGGCATTGGTAGGATGGCTGGCTGGAAGGTTTCTGGAGAGAACAACTCCCAGTGTGAAGCTGGCAGCTGCTCTTCCCATGAAGGGGAGTGACTATGAGCATGTGGTAAGAGGATGCTGTGGGTGCAAAATGACCGCATGGAATTGCAAAATGCAAGTGAAAAACTGTCAAGTGCTCGCTGAGGATAAATCCAGATCTGCCTTCCCAGAGCACTGGCTCTGTAGGGTCCTCATTTCCCACTGGGCTTGCTGAAAATAAAACCACAACCATATAGCCCCTTGAAGACCCTGAGAGCTCTGCCACAGACCTCCCCAGTCTCTAATTCTCAGCACATGACATCACACTTTGGATTCATGTATCCACAGACAGAGGATGCACTGGGTCCCATGACTGGTGCATCTCTGGGCACCTCACATTGACCAGGGTGCATGTCTCCCATTCATTTGTTCACCCAGAGGTGCACAGGGCTATTTGGAAAGAAGGAGGGAAAAAGAGCAAAGGTGGCTGGAAACTGTGAGTTGGGGAGAGGTTGCAGTGATGCCAAACTCCTTGTGCCTTTCCCTCCAGCCATGCCCACACAGAAACATAGAATCACAGAGTGGTTGAGGTTGGAAGGGACCTCTGGAGATCATCTAGTCCAACCCCTCTGCTCAAGCAGGGTCACCAAAAGCCCATTGCACAGCATCATGTCCAGGCAAATTTTGAATATCCCCAGAAAAGGAGACTCCACAGCCTCTCTGGGCAATCTGTTCCAGTGCTCTGTCACCCTCACAAGAAAAAACATTTCCCTCATATTCAGGTGGAACTTCCTGTGTTTCAGTTTGTGCCCATAGCTTCTTGTCCTGTCACTTGGCATCACTGAGAAGACTCTGACACCCTCCCTTCAGATATTTGTATACATTGATAAGATTCCTCTCTCAGTCTTCTCTTCTCCAGGCTAAACAGTCCCAGGTCTTGCAGCTTTTCCTTTAAGAGAGATGCTCCAGTTCCCTAATCATCTTCATAGCCCCACGTAGTTCCATGTCTCTCTTATACAGGGGAGCCCAGAACTGGACACAGAACTCCACATGTGGCCTCACCAGAGCTGAGGAGGGGGGGAAGATCACCTACCTCAACCTGCTGGCAACACTCTTCCTACAGCACCCCCGGATACCATTGGCCTTCTGGCCACAAGGGCACATTGCTGGCTCATGG
The DNA here is from genome assembly GCF_003343005.1 of Rhea americana. NCBI lineage: Eukaryota > Metazoa > Chordata > Aves > Rheiformes > Rheidae > Rhea > Rhea americana. The sequence goes on from NW_028186381.1 coordinate 1,015,739, forward strand.
TTAACTTGTCCACTAAGAATCTTAGGTCCTCCTCCGCAGAGCTGCCTTCCAGCAGTTCAGCCCCTAACCTGTACTGGTGCATGAGGTTATTCCTCCCTGGGTGCAGGTTCTTGCACTTGCCTTTGTTGAACTTCATAAGGCCCAGGAGAGCTCCAAAGCTGCCATAGGCAGTGCAGCCATCTTGGGTGCCTCTTACACTGCTTGCCAGTTTTGTAATCTCTCAATTACATGAGTTTGGGCAGCTCTAGAACAACCTGTGTGTTTCCTGCCTTGCCTTAGCCCTGGCAATACTCCATACAGAGGGCATGCACCAAGGACGGCTGTGTTCCCAGGAGCTGCGGGCCTTTCCTGAGCTAGCATCTAATCTAGCATCCTTTGTAAAGCAGTCTGAGGAGAGACCCTTCACACTCAACCCTTAAAAGGCAAGGGTGTTGTGAACTGCTGGGGCTATGTGCCTCAGTTTATCCTCTGTGAAGGGAGTATTCCTCCCTTTTGGGGTAGCTCAGCTTTCCCCTCCTGGCGTACAGTAGCCATGTTCCCGTGAGGTGGCCTGCTGGGAGATGCTGTTGATGTTTCTCCCACTCTCCCAGCTCACTTCAGATTCCTTCTGTCCAATCTGTGCCCTAATTTGACCTCCACAGAAATTTTATTTCTAGACTACTTTGCAACCTGAACTTACTATTTTGAAAAAAAGTCATGTTTTGGTGAAAAGTTCCTGCTTTCTCTGGAGTAAAGGGGACAAAATTCGGGGTTTTATAGCAGAGCCCTGATGTTGCTGCTGGAAATTCAACCCCCGAGGGAGTGAAGCTGTGAGAGAGGTGTGAAATGCTCTGAACCCTAATGTGGGTGGCAGGGGGCCTGGACTGAAGGCCTGTCACTGCCATTCAGTCTCCTGCTTGCTGTACTCCTTGCAGGGGTGCAGGATATGCCCACGATGCTTCTCCTACTCAGCAAGGGCTTCTGAATGGCTAAGTCCCAGGGAGCAGAGATGCATTTCTCTCCATCTTCAGGTGCTGTGAGGTTTTGCTGATCTTCCCCAGTCCTTCCAAAGTCCATGGGGTCCTGCTGTCTTTGTCCCCTCCATCTCAAGCACCTGACAATTGGGCACATAGTTACATGTGAGGCTGCAGATGGAGAGGTGAGTGTGGCCCCACAGATATGATGGACACATGCCTGGGGACTCTTATGTTCTGGCAGCTCCCCAGTGCCATGCTGAGCTTTCCCTCCACAGAAGGGCCCTAATTGTCCCGGTGCCTGAGGTGAGGGTGGTGAGGAGGTAGCAGGTTTGTGCAGGCAGAGTTGGGCCAGAGGAAGGCAGGAGAAGGGTACCCACAAGGGCTTCCCTCTTGCAATCAACTCTGGGACCCCTTGAGCTCAAAGACACTCAGATGAAAGGGGCCCACTACCCTAAGAGGGCAGATATACTTCCAGCTCACTTGTGTAGGAAGGAAGCTTCTGCATTGTCTGACTGTCTCATACATCAGGAAAGAAAGCTATTTGCTTATTCTGATCCTTACTAAGGGCACATTTATGTGACCACCTTATTAACTATTGCACTACTGGTGATTTTACAAAGTCTTGTCAGTCAGAGGGTGGAGGGTGGGAGTGAAGGGCAATGCCAGAGTTTGTCCATCTGTGTGTTAAGTCCCTTCAGGCAGGCTGTTTCATGCTGAATGGGGCAGGGAGCTATTCCTCGGTCTCTCCTCAGGCCTGACTTTCTCTCTCCACTGAGGAACATCAGTCCAGGTCTACAGACTGGCTTCTGGGATCTCAGGACCTGCTCATGAGACACAGATGGTGATGGTCCTTGTCTCTTAGATAAAGTTGTTCTGCTGCTAGCCAAGCCTTGCCCTTTGCCTCTGGAGCTTAAGCCTTCTGATTTCACAGCTCTTGAGGCTTGTAGATTCTCTATTGCCTCGCTTCTCAGGGTACTTTGCCCTGGGTTAAGATGTTGGGTTTTTTTCTCAGGATGAAATTCTGTCATTCTGACACTCCTCTGCACACACATTCCTGAAAACATACACACACGCACCCAAACACGTGCATCCCTCAAGTACTATGACCAAGAGCACTGACATAGCACATCCTGAGGATGGTCTCTGGTCACAGCAATGAACTGGGCTGACGGCATCCTAGGGGCTCTGAGGGCTTCCAGGGCAGAGAGGAGCAGCCAGCWGTGCTGTTGACTTGGGGCAAAAGGTGCTTGGGGTGTGGAGTCCAGAGCCTGCTGTCTGGGGAGCAAGTGAGAGACGTTGCAGTGCTACATGGTGGGGGTGGAAGAGGAAGGAAATGGGCTATAAGTTTCTCTCTCTGCAGAGCCCCGGCAATAATAAACAGGAAGAGTGGCAGGGGCCGTGACAAGAGAACAGCAGGGTGTCTGAGGGGACATGAGCAGGCTGGTGCAGGAAGGATGTGCAGTGCCTGGAGGGCAAATCTGTTATTGCTGAGCCAAACCCTCCCTGGAGACCTTCCTTCAAAAGTACACACACTTTCCTGCTGCTGGAGAGGGAGCGCCTGTGTGTCTTCCCCTGGAGATGCTCTGGGATGGTTCCGGGCTTGGAGGATTGGCCTGAGGGGTTATGGCGGTCAAAGAGGAGGTAACATATCCAGAGAGATGGATCCTAGAGGGAAGGCAGGGTGGCATGAGGACCTCACTGGGTGCAGAGAATGAGAAACACTGAGCTATGGCTTACCATGCAGTGGACAAAGAAACAAGATGTGAACAGCCCAGATGACAAGGTATGACCAGGTGCCTCTGCAGCAGCAGGGATGGTGAGTTGGAGGGTGTATCCTGGTACCCTCCAGGACAGAGTTGCAGTGTATCTGGCAGTACCACTGTGCAGTGCAGGGCATGTGAAACACTGTGTTTTGACCCTCTTGCCTGAGCCCCAAGCGCCAGGGCCCTGCTCACACCCATCCCTCTATGCCTCCATTTGCAGGTACTAGTCATAGCCAGGTGCAGGTCTGACCCTCAGCAGGCTGGGGGGGTGGGGCRGATTGGCACAGGGGGCACCCTGAGAGAGCCCCCAGCCCTGATGGAGATGTCCTCAGAGACACCCCGTGATTCTGGGGGAGATTGGGATTTGTCCATAAGCTTCAAGGCAAGCTGGGGGTTCCCTGGTGAGGAGCGTGGCTGGGGCTGTGAGCAGCCCAGCAGAGTGAAGCTGCAGCCAATGTGGCCGGTATGTGTGTGGGCGGCAGGCAGGGTGGGGGAGAAGGAGGGAGAGGAAGCGGCAGAGGCAGCAGCTCCTTTGATAAGCAGCTTCCTGAACACTTTCAAACTGTGGTGTTAGACTCACGCACGCGGTGTTTGCAGGCCTGCGGAGCCCATGCCTTGGGGCATAAGGTAGGCAGCCCCTTAGCCTGTAGGTGGAGGTCCTGGGGACCCCATACTGCCCTTTGGAGATGGGAGCCCTGCTACTGGTACCAGGCCCTGGGCATCTTACAGGGTGTGGGCATGTGCTTACTCATGGAGCAATGCAGGTGCACTCATACAAGGCTGGGATGACTGGCTTGGGATTGGGTATACGTGACAGGGACCCTCTCCTTGCCAGGTGTCAAGAGCTGAGGCTCTTCCCAGTGCCCCCCTGCAGTGCCAACAGCTTCATTGAGGCATCTCCCCAACCATGTGGGCTGGCATGTGGCTTCTGGGGTTGGAGGCTGTTGCTGTTTCCCATTAGGGTCTTCCCCTTGGTGCTTTGGCTCCTGGGGAATGGCTGCTTTTCTCCGATCTGGCCCAGGAATATTCTGGTGGGACAGCCTCCATGGGCTACCCTGATGGGGCATGGTGGTGGTGCGAATGGTGCCAGTGGCACTGGCGCCCTATGAATGGGCTGCTCCCTGGGACAGAAATGCCCCTAAACAGCAGGGAGTCATGGCTTCTGCCTAAGAGGAAGGACCACAAACAGATTCCTGCTGAGCCACAGCTGCTCAGGGATCTATGCTAGCCTCTGTATTCCTCCCTGGATGTGTCATTGCACAAAGCCTAGGACCCAGCAAGGGCCCACATGGGGCTGGGATGGGAATGGTCCTCTGAAAGACCTCCTGGAGATTCTGGGGGTATCTGGGCATCCCAAACTGTCCCGAGCTTCCTACATCCTATTGGGTTCATCTCCTTACTGTGGTTCCTGAGCATAGAGGGTGCTGGATGCAAAAGGCTCTGAGGTCTCTGAGGTGCTGCCTGTGCTATAGGGAGCTGTGTCCACCATGGCTCAAAGGTAAACTAGCATTACTCATAGGTGACAAGGTCTTCCAGGAAACGGCACCAGTGTAGAGCTGGAAGTGAGGGCCCTGCCACATTTGCCAGGGGCCGATATCCCAGGGCCGCTGATGGTAGAGCCCTGGCACCCTTCTCCAGCCAAGCTATCCTAAAGCCTCTTGCTCAACCAACTACATATTTAAAGCTGTTTCCTCTTGTCAGTTACTGAGACCTAAGGAATGGGGGAGGCCCTCACAAGGCTGATCCCCTTTCTTACCAGTACTGTGTGGCTATTCAGGGTACTAGCCTGAGCCTGCTACCTGCAACCCCACGTCTCCTAACAGTGGGATCTGGCCAGGCTCCTTGTGATGTATTCATCTGCCTGTCACTAGGGCTATCCTGGGCATGGGAGCCTAGTGCCTCCTAGCCCAGCTTGCAGCCAGGGAGCTTACAGCTCATCCATATCTCGCCTGCTGAGTACTGGCTGGCTGGCTGGCCGTGGGCTGTGTGGTCTGGAGGACAATGATGTTCAGGTAGACCCCAGCTGTCCCTCATTCCCATCATGTCCCCAACCCAAAGTAGGCATCCCAGGGAAGAGTTGGAGGCATGTGGCAGTGTGTGCTACCTGGGGAGGTTGGGAGCAACTTCAGCTCCCCCAAAACAGGACTGTGATCTGTCAGCACATGGAATGGGCTTCCTCCACTCAGGCAGCTGAGAACCAAAAACTTGTCCCTTGTTTAGGAGAAGTCTCATTGTGGGGCCTCAAAAGGGGGTTCACCTATCCTTATGGTGTCTCTCAGATCTGTCTTGTTTTTTCCAGCTGCTTTTTTTCAAATGGCTCCTTGACTCCATGGATATCAAGTGCCACACATTTCCACTCTCTGTGCTTCAGGACGAGGGCTTTGTGGCTGGCACAGCATGGTACAGGCCCGCTTGGCGTGCTCCAGAGTTCATAACGACAGCCTGACAGCCCACGCAGCCATGGATAAGACAGACAAGCCCAGTCCCTCTGCTARGAAGCATGTGCGTCTTCAGGAGAGGTGAGCATGACCAGGTTGAATGGTGCCTGAAGCCTACATCCTACTGGCAGCCCTGGCCTCTGAGGTGTGAGGTGGGCAGCCCAGCCCTCAGGAGGGACCTGCCATACTGCCCGCTCCTCCAAAGCTCAGCACATCTCTATGCTTTACACCTACCACCTCAGCTCTGGTCCAGGGTTTGGACTTCCCCAAACTTCCTTCACTTGGCCCAGCCCTTCCAGCCCACTGCCTGCTGATCTGGGCAGCTGCCAGATCCAAACATGGAGGTAGTCATGACCACCCCCTAACCCAGCCTTGGTCAAATCTGGACAGCATCTTTGGGGCTCTTTCCAGGGAAATGACCGAAAGAGCACTTGTTTCCATAAGGTGTCCTGGTATACCAGCCCCACTGTCTTCTGGGTTTTCTACCTGTCCCCTTTCTTCATCTTGTGTTATTCTCTATCTGGCTTTCACTTGGCATGGGGCAGTTTTAACTGAAGCTGTGAAAGTATGAGTTATCTGCCTGTCCTGGAGTAGCAGAACCTGGGTCTTGCATCCATGTGGGGAGCCAAGAAGAGGGTCAAGATACACCTTTGCTTTGCAGGAGAGGCTCCAATGTGTCATTGATGCTGGACATGAGCTCACTGGGGAGTGTGGAGCCCATCCAACCTGTCTGCACACCACGGGACATCACACTGAAGTTCCTGAGGACATCCAGCCACATGCTGAGGAAAGAGGAGCTCCAGCAACGTGCCCAGAGCCTAATGGAGCTTCAGGAGGAGTTTTCAGTGAGACACTCACCTCCTCTCTCCCTCCTTGCATAAGGGCTGATGGGAGATAGCACTGCTATTGGAGTTCTTGCAGTGGGGACCACAGACCAGTAGGGCCTGGCAGTGGCTGGACATCTTACCCTGCAGGTGACAGAGGCTCTGAGTCAACTGTGCTCTACAGTGCCTGTGACCAGAGAGGGCTATGGGGACAAAGGGGGTTGCAAGTGCCACAGCTATCTCCTGGATATCCATTCCTTGGTGCACACTGGTCCCTGAATAGCYTGGCCTGCCCTCCTGTGGCCAAGGGGTTCTCTCAAGTTGGCATCTCTGGAAGGTGTCCTGCCACATCTGGAGTAGGGACAGGGGTCATCCCAGGAGATAACTTCTCTGGTGATGCTAGTAAGTCCTTGGGTCAATGTCTTTTTGTCTGAAGGTTGGTATATGGGACTGGCTCTGCTGTGACAAGGAGACACAAACAATGGCAAGGCATCTTTCCTCATAGTTGTTTTCCTCCCTGCAGAAAATCCCACCCAATTTTGTCAATCCAGAGGAGCTGGAGATCCCTGGACATACCTCCAAGGACAGATACAAAACCATCCTCCCCAGTAGGTGACACTGCCTGCCTCTGTCCCATGTGTGCACACTCACCCATGTGCCACATGTGAAGAGGTGTGTGTGTGTGTGTGCACATTTGTGAGAGGGAAGTGTGAGTTAGAGGAGCCCTGGCACCAAAGCAGGTGCTCCTGGGCGCCCCTTGGTGCCCCTGTTGTGTCTGTTACTGCTCCCTATGTAGCAGGGGTTGGATGACGTGGTGCGGGGATTGTATGCCATGTTACAGGAAGATCTGCAGTGAACTGCTCCTTGGAGCTTTCTAGAGGTGTAGCCCTGGGCTCTGCAACATATGACATCCTAGCCTGGGTTACTCCCTGCTCCTGTGGGGCCCTATGTGTCTCAAGGGCACATTGCTGGGGGAGCAGAAAGCTGAGGACATTGTGGGAGGACTTCTTAAGCACTCTGGGAAGGCTCTGAGGGGTTATTGCCTTGCAAGTGAGTTGCCCCACATGCTCATTGCAGTGTGGGTAGGTTAGGGCAGAGCTGGCTCTATGTCACCATAGCGTTATGCCATGGAGCCAAGGTGATGTAGAGCAAAAAGGGGGGAAAAGACAGTGTCCTAGGGAGGGTTCAGATACTTCCAAGCATGGTGTGGAGCAGGGAAGATTCAGCCTCCAGTCCCTGGAGCTAAGTCAGAGAGGCTGGGCAGGGTCATGGATCAGGAAGATAGTCCCAGTGTTAATTCTTGCCATGTCTTTCAGATCCTGAGAGCCGAGTCTGTCTCAGGAGAGCAAAGAACCAGGAGGAAGATAGCTACATAAATGCCAACTACATCACGGTTAGTATTCTGGCTGTCTTGAGGTCTAGGGGCTTCCCATGTCCCACAGCCCGTATCTTATAAGGCATCCTGTTGCAAGCCCCTTGCTGCTGTAGGTGCCACATCAGAGTATCCCACACTTGCCTCAGGGTGAACCTAGGATGAGAGCTAAGGAAGCCAGAGCACAACACCTTGTGCTCAATCTTTCCAGCATGTAAGGCTGGGGGTCTGAGGACAACCCAAGTAAATGGACCAGCATAGGTCCAGACTGTGGGACAGGATTCACAGGGCTGGAAACAGCCTTTGCACAGTGGGCACTGGAGTGGCTGGTCCCATCTGCCTTCTGTTAGCCTGCAAGGAACTTATGCCTTCATAGTGGCTTCTCTACCTGTGTCACCAGGACCCCTGACATGTCCAGAATCAGACATACACAGCTCTTGTAGGATATCTCCTTGTTTCAGAGTCTGAACTTACTGTTCTTATCTGAGCTGCACAGATGCAGCTCCATGTTTGCAGGGCAGATACTTCACACCCCTTGCTAGGAGAGCCACATGGGGTGGACTACTTTTGGCTCATGCTCCCTTGGTGAGCAGAGAGTATGTATGGGCTTCCTTGCAGTGACTTCTCCATCTCTTACCTTCATGCGTAAGACTGCTGTCTGGTAAGGCTACTATCATGGGCTCTGTTATTGGCAGTTCACATCTGCAGGAGGCACATTATGTCAACAGACCATCACACCCCAGTACTGTTAAATCCTTATGCATCCAAAAATTTCCTCTCCACTCAGTGGGTTTGTTGCAATTTCCCCAAAACAAATCTGACAAAGGAAGAATATGGATCATAGAATCAGTAAGGTTGGAAGGGACTTCTGGAGATCATCTAGTCCAACCCCCTGCTCAGCAGGGTCACCTAGAGCATGGTAGACAGGGTTGCATCCAGGCGGGCTTTGAACATCTCCAGAGAAGGAGACTCCATAACCTCTCTGGGCAACCTCTTCCAGTGCGCCATCACTCTCACAGGGTAGAAATTCCTCCTCATGTTCAGGCTGTACTTCCTGCGGTTCAATTTCTGCCCATTGCCTCCTGTCCTGTCACATGGGACAACTGAAAAGAGTTTGTCCCCGTCCCCTTGACACCCTCCCTTCAGATACTCATACACATTGATAAGTCCCCCCTCAGTCTTCTCTTCCACAGGCTAAAGAGGCCCAGCTCTCGCAGCCATTCCTCAGAGGCCAGATGCTCTGGTCCTCTGATCATCTTTGTAGCCCTACGCTGGACTCTCTCCAGTAGCTCCATRTCTCTCTTGTACTGGGGAGCCCAGAACTGGATGCAGTACTTGAGATGTGGCCTTGGCAGTGCTGAGGAGAGGGGCAGGATCACCTCCCTTGACCTGCTGGCAACAGTCTTCCTAATACATCCAAGGAGACCATTGGCCTTCTTGGCCACAAGGGCACATTGCTGGCTCATGGCCCATTTGTCATCCACCAGCACTCCCAGGTCCTTCTCTGCAGAGCTGCTTTCCAGAAGGTCAGCCCCCAGCTTGTACTGGTGCCTAGGGTTATTCTTCCCTAGGTGCAAGACTCTGCACTTGCCCTTGTTGAACCTCAGGAGGTTCCTCTCTGCCCAACTCTCCAGCCTGTCCAGGTCTCTCTGAAGGGCAGCACAGCCCTCTGGTATATCRGCCACTCCTCCCAGCTTGGTATCATCAGCAAACTTGCTGAGGACAAACTCTGTCCCGTCATCCAGGTCATTGATGAAGAAGTTGAACAGGATGGGACCCAGTACTGAGCCCTGGGGGACACCACTAGACACAGGCCTCCAACTAGACTCCGTGCCACTGATGACGACCCTCTGAGCTCTGCCTTTCAGCCAGTTCTCAAGACACCTCACTGTCCACTCGTCTAACCCACACTTCCTGAGCTCATCTAGGAGGATGTTACCAGAGACAGTGTCAAAAGCCTTCCTGAAATCAAGGTACACAATGTCCACTGCTCTGCCCTTTTCTACCCAGCCAGTCATTCCATCATAGAAGGCTATCAGACTGGTTAAGCAGGATTTCCCCTTGGKGAAGCCGTGCTGACTACTCCTGATCACCTTCTTTTCCTCTATATGTCTGGAGATGATATCCAGAATGAGCTGTTCCATCACCTTTCCAGGGATGGAGGTGAGGCTGACTGACCTGTAGTTGCCTGGGTCCTCCTTCTTGCTCTTTTGGAAGACTGGAGTGACGCTGGCTTTCTCACAGTCCTCAGGCACCTCTCCAGTTCTCCAGGACCTTTCCAAGACGATGGAGAGCGGTCTGGCAACAACATCCACCAGCTCCCTCAGTACCCGTGGGTGCGTCCCATCCAGGCTCATAGGTTTGTGAATGTCTAGCCTGCCCAGAAGGTCTCTAATCCTATCCTCCTCAACCAAAGGAAAGTCTTCCTTTCTTGAGACTTTCTCCCTCACGTCCAGGCTCCGCGATTCTTGAGGGCTGCCCTTGGCAGTGAAGACTGAAGCAAAGAAGCCATTCAGTAATTCTGCCTTCTCTGTATCCCTTGTCACCAGGGACCCCGCCCCATTCACTACCTGGCCCACAATTTCCCGAGTCCTCCTCTTGCTGCTGATGTATTTGACAAAGCCCTTCCTGTTGTCCTTAACATCCCTTGCCAGATTCAATTCCAAAGGGACCTTCCTCGCAGCATCTCTACATACTCTGACTGCATTCCTRTAATTCTCCCAAGTAGCCTGTCCCCTATTCCACATTCTGTGTATTTTCTTCTTCTTTTTGAATTTGGCCAACAGCTCTTTGCTCACCCATGCAGGTCTTCTGCCCTTTTTTCCTGCACTTCTTACTCAGAGGGATGCACCACTCTTGAGCTTGGAGGAAGTGATGTTTGAAAATTAGCCAGCTCTCCTGGACCCCCCGTCCTTCATGACGGACCCCCCCCCATGGCCTTAACCCATGAGACTCCACCAATTAGGTGTCTGAAGAGCCCAGAGTCTGCTCTCCTGAAGTCCAGGGCTGAAATCCTGCTTGTTGCCTTACTTCTTTCCTGCTGGATCCTGAACTCCACCATCTTGTGGTCACCGCAGCCAAGGCTGACCCCAACCTTCACATCACTAACCAGTCCCTCTCTGTTGGTAAGCACAAGGTCCAGCAGGACACCCTTCCTCGTAGGCTCCTCCACCATCTGTGACAAGAAGATATCATCAATGCATTGCAGGAGCCTCTTGGACTGTTTGTGCCTAGCTGTGTTATCCTTCCAGCAGATGTTGGGGTGGCTGAAGTCCTCCATGAGAACCAAGGCCTGTGATTGTGAGGCTACTTCCAGCTGTCTTTAGAAGGCCTCATCAACTTCCTCTTCCTGGTCAGGTGGGCTGTAGTAAACACCCACAACAGTGTCCCCCATGTTGGCCTGCCTTTTGATCTTTACCTGTAAGCTCTCAACCGCCTCCTCCTCCTCCATCCCTAGGCAGAGCTCGACGCATTCCAGTTGTTCTCTCACAAAAAAAGCAACTCCACCACCTTGCCTTCCTGGCTTTGACACCAAATGGAATCTCTCTCCAGATACTCAGAAATCATCAGACTCAAGGCTGTTGCTGCAGGCAGCCTGATTTATGAGTGTCTTTCCATGCAAATGACCCCTTCTAGGCTGCAGTCTTATGTGTTTTCCTGGAGCAGGTATCACCCCAAAGCAGGCTGCTTTGTGTCAGCCAGGTAGCAACTTTGCCTGGTTGATCAGCTTCTTTCTAGCATTTCATCTCATTATCAGTCTCATTGCAACAGGCCTGGAGCACTGGGAAACAGAGGTGGGTCTGCAACCACCCCAGGCTTATGGGCAGAAAGGAGAACTTAGGAACGCAGGACTCAGAAAACTAGGCCACAAAAGAGCCTTTTGGCATGACAGATGTACCCCAAGTGTTTTCAGAACTCACATCAGAGCTGGAAGCCATTTAGTAGCATTTCTTTTCAAATTATGCTCATGGATGTGATCCAAAGAGTTGTGCAAATTGCCATCAGTCCTGAGGGTCAAAGGTGCACTTTGAGCACAGGATAGTGAGATCTGGCCTAAGATTCAATCTGAGGATATGAGGATTGCTGGACCCAATAAAGGGGCAGCAGAAGAGAGGGTCTTTAGTGAAGTCTTATCTGGAACAGTCTGGGAGTGTGCAGGCCAGCTGCAGTACTATGTGACTGACAGCTTCACAGCAGATGACACCACCACCCATGTGAAAGTGCATCAGGGTGTGCATGAGCATGTGGCTCCCTCTCTGTCTCACATATGTGATAACAGAAATGCACAAACACTGCCCATCTCTCTCACACACACACACGCTCATATATATGCACACACCTGAGCATGTGTGCCCACAGATCCATGTTTAGAATTGGTATTTCATAATCTTCCTTCCACTTACCCTCTGAATAAGACTCCTGGCCTTACAGCAAGTGTCCTTCTGAATGCAAAATCTTGTTTCCAAAGGGCTATGCAAACTGCCCCTACCCCTTGGCTGGTCCAGTGCAACTGCTTGTGTGACCAGTCTGTAAATAGGATTGCTGGGAAGATCTAGGTTGAAATCACAGAGTTTTTGGATCTATTGTTAACACAGATCCCCCTTGGCAAAGCCATAAAACTCAGCCTGCAATGCCATGTGCACTGCTTTTCCAAAGACCAGGGTCACTGTGAGTGGCCCCTCATCATGCCCCAGCCTCCCACAATAGCATCCTCAGTGGAGTCTCTCAGACTCCTCACTGCACCGCTAAATTGCATGCACAGACCTGGGAGCTGACCCTGGGAGAAGTTATTCCCACATCTCTATACTCTGCTTGGACCTGTGCTTGGTGCCACTAAGCACTCTCCCCTTTGCTGTGCCAGCAGGGCAGGCCATGAAGCTGCTGTGTGAAGCAGTTTGTACTGGGATGTGAGCAGGACTCAAAATACCTCCAAGTCTTTTGTTTTGTTTTGTTTTTTGAAATTTTATACTGAGGTAGAAGTGACTAAGGAGGCAGTGAATGCTCAATGTTGTGAAACAGCCTGGGACAGAGTCAGGGTAGGAGCCTTCATATCTAGCCTGTGGCAAGCACCACTTTCAGGCATCACCAGAGCCAGCCTTCTTAATGGTGAGCATTGCCATGTCCCTTCATGATCCTGGGATGGACGCAGGGCTGGTGGGACCCAGCTAGGATTATCCCAGGCCTCAGCTAGAACAGCTGAATGTCTTCTGCTTGTCCTTGAGGAAATGTTGCCATCACGAAATGACTCCTTGCGAGGGCTCTGCCTCTCCAAGGTGTGCATCAAGCTGGGTGCTGTCAATAATCTGGGGACATTTGCAGGGGGGCTAAGTATACATCTTGTCATGGGATTGCTCTCACAGCCTGACCAGGAGGACAGAGATGCCTGATAATTCCTAATAACATCTATAAAGGCATTTCAAGGAATAAGGAAGGATAGATTTAGTAGGGAAGGACCCAGTGTTGCTCAGCCTCTCACATGTAGAGAAAGAGGAGCACAGTGAGGGCTAGGGAGCATTAGAAACAGGCTCCCATTGCACGTCAGGCTCTTCTCAGCATCACTGACAGGACCCATGTGCTTGGCAGGGTTATGCGGGACACTCCCGGGAGTACATTGCCACGCAAGGGCCCATGCTGAACACTGTGACTGATTTCTGGGAGATGGTGTGGCAGGAGGAGACACCGCTCATCGTCATGATAACCAAGCTCCAAGAACGCAAAGAGGTATTGTTATCCTTCCCTAGAATGGGCACAGCACCTCAGCCTGGAGGGACAGGGTGGGAAAATAACGACAGTAACAGGGTTATGTGAGAGCAAACATGGCTGCTGAACAAGTGATCTAATCACATGCTTGCTTTCTCCACTCTGCTCTCCGAGGGTGTCTCCTGACCTAACACACGCAGGAGATGAGACCCACAGCTGCAGTCCTGTACCACCCAACAAAGCCTCTCCTTGTCATGTGGCCTATTCCCACTCCAGGCATGCTGTGCAGGCCAGATAATAGGATAAGGAGCATGAGGGCATCCCCTGGGAGAGGGAGCAGAGCCAGTGGTGAGAAGTGTCCCTCTGGCACTGAACAGCTCTCCTCCAGGACAGGGAGCTCTCAGCTGGTGGATCTAGGCTGGAATGGGAGCAGGCAATGCTGTGCCTTTGTGTGGTGGCCTGACCACACAACAGCCTTTTGCTGCAGTTGGCCCTCCAAAGTATTGGCTGGGATCCCCCAGCTCCTAAGACCTTATCCCTTTTCCAGGAGCAGCAGCTTGAAGGGATCTTTCCCCTTTCCTTCCTGGTATTTTCCTTTCTTCCTTCTCCCCCTTGCTGGCACAGCATCCCTTGTAGGTAAGTCCCTGTGCCCTTAACCAGGCAGGCTGGATCCTTCTGGATCCCACCAGGGGACATAGATGGGCCCAGGCACAGCTCCTGTGGGTCTGGGGAGAGCCATTGTAGCTCTGGGGCCTGAAACCAGTATGGGAGGGTAGGGAGAGGGTGCAGAGGGATCAGATGGTTAGGAAAGGGGATCCATCCCTTCCTTACACTCCTTTATCAGTCAGCATCCACCTTCCCCAGCTCCCCTGCCCCTCCACCCAAAGTGATACCTCTTCCTGAGAGCTATGAATAAATGTAGATTGGACATCCAGTGGGTGCCCTGGGCATTGCCACAGTCACAAACCCTGCCTTCTCCCTTCAGAAATGTGTCCACTACTGGCCTGAGAAGAAGGGTACCTATGGCCCCTTCACCATCTGTGTGCAGGGGGTAAGCGAGTGTGTGGAGTACGTGGTCCGGGACCTCTCCATCCAGGTGGGTTCAAGCCCCTTGATGCGGGCAAGATGGGGTGTCCAGCAGGGCCTAGCAGTGCTCAGGACATCCATGGGCTCTGTAGCAGGATGGCAGTGCTGTTTGTAAGGTTTGTCGAGGGTTTATGTCTTGGAGAACTGGGTCTCGTGCTCCTTGCCAGAGGAGGGGCCTGCAAAGCTCCTGTCTCCCTGGCAGAGGCTGAAGAAGAGCAGGACCCAGGAAGGTCCCAGCCTGAAGTGAAAGAGGATAGAGGGTCAGACTGGTGAGAGCTTCTAGATTAGTCTGTTGCTGCTCTCACTGTACCAACGAGCTTTAGCCCATCAGCTCTGTCAGTCATTATGGGCTAGCCAACACGGTCTTACTGACTCTACCTGGCCTGTGGGGATGATGTTGGGATGTGCTGCATTCGGTCCTGGCTTTCCAAGCAGAGACATAGTTAGGGCACACTGCAGCTCCCACATGGGGTCCAAGGAGGGTGGCTGTGGCATGGCTAGGTCTCGCCCCAGCAGGGTGTTTGGCAACGACCCAGGAGTCATTGGCCCATTGGCCCTTGTCTCTCTCTTGGGTCTCTGGCAGGAATGAGGAAAGCAGATAAGATGGGTACAGGCTACACAGCCCCTAACTGAGCTGGACTCCACACCTTTGCTGGCCCATCCCTGTGTATCTGTGCTCTCACATCCTGATTTCTCTCTCTCCTGCCCTGGGGAAGCTTGAAGGTGAATGCCGTCAGGTCAAACACATCTTCTTCCCTTCCTGGCCGGACCAGCAGGCACCTGAGTCAGCCAAGCCTCTGCTGCACTTGGTATCCAAGGTGGAGGAGACTCTTCAGGCTGCAATCAACCCAGGGCCCATCATTGTGCACTGCAGGTAAGAGTCTTCACTTTGCCTGAGCCCCTGCATGTCCTTAATCTTGGGGTTAGCCTGAAAATGCCAATTGGGAAAATCTCACGTGTACTTACCTGTGAGCCATTCCCACTGTGATGCAGAAATCCCAGGCACAACACACCCATTGCAGAGGCATCCCATCCTGGCATGGGGATAGCCATATTAGCATGATGCAGAGCTACTACTGCCCCATAAAGAAGCCTGGTATCCACATGGCTCTATGAACACCTCCTGTTGGGAATGCTGCTCTGGAGTTTCCAGGACTATGCAAGGTCCTGGATCTAGCCAACAGATCCATAGCTCAGGCTTCTGCTTCCCCTGCAGCGTGCACAGTTTGTGGCTCAGCTGTGAAGCTGTTTTTCAAGGGATCCCGCCTGGAAGGGGTGACATCTGAGTATCTTCTAAACCATCTTGCTAGTTCACATCACTGCTAAATGATTTGGGGGCCAAGAGAGTGAGCATCCAGTCATTCCTGTGTAACACAGTCCTCTTGTTTTGCCACAAAGCCAGACAGCGTGATGCTGCAGGCTTTCCCCATCAAAACAAGCTGTTTTGCCCCTGAGATTAGACCATGGCTAGGAGGAGAGGAGATGAAGAGGCTGTAGTGACCTCTGCACTGTGCAGGGATGGAGAGCAATGGCTAGCCATGTGTTTCCAGAACCATCTCAACTAGGTTGTGCAGCACRGTATGACCTCCTTGCTATGGCAAAATGGGTCTAGCCCAAGTCTCTTAGTGCCTGACTAAGAAAGATGCTTGGCATAGGACCCCATCATCCCTCTAGGAAGAAATTACAGGAGCTAACCAGCTGGCCATCTTGAACTAGGGTCTGGGTTTTTTATTGCTGTGTTCAGGATACCTGTGTCTGACCTGGCTCTTGCTGTCCTGCAGTGCAGGAATCGGCCGGACGGGCTGCTTTATTGCTACCAGGATTGGCTGCCAGCAGCTGAAGGAAACAGGAGAGGTGGATATCCTGGGAATTGTGTGCCGTCTCCGTATAGATAGGTGGGTACTCAAGGCACTAGCAAGTCTGCTCCTTGGTTAGTCCTCCTGGGTGCAAAGCCTGGAAGGAGAGATGTAGGAAGGGTGTGGAGATTGACATGACATGGAGGTAGGGGGAAAAATTTTGATGAAAAATTTGGAAGGGCTGCTGAAAAATGCAGATATGGAAACAGCAAATGATTCCCCTGTGCTGGGCTAGTTTTGATGTRGGGATTATTGTAGCTCTAGAGGTCTGAGGAAATGAGGGAGAGTGGCTATTAACCTGCCAACTTTTGTGCTTCTTCCAGCTCTGCTACTAAACCTCACAGTCTCCTACTTCCTTGCAGACATTGCTGCCCTCCAAACTCAGAGACACTCAATTTTGCCATTTTTTCAAAGTGAAATGCCAGTAAAATTACAGCTGAATCTGTTGCTAGTCTGTGTTTTGAACACCCCAGCAATGCTTCTAAACTCAAACACTCTTTGGGGAGCTCTGGGACCTATTTCAGATGAATCTAGATGTGGCAGATGAAGCAGGAATGTTTGTGCACACATGATCAAGGCAGGGAGCAGGTTATAGGGTTTCTGTGCTTTAATTAGGTGTCAGAAGGGACTTGCTTTTCATTTTGCAGAGGTGGGATGATCCAGACGAGCGAGCAGTACCAGTTCCTCCATCACACACTAGCTCTGTTCGCTTCCCAGCTGCCCGAGGCAGAAGGCCAGTAACACAGAGCTCCTGCTGGGCTGACAGCTCCCCTGTCTTGTGCCATCATCTCCTACACTAGTGTTGGAGAGACCTCTGCCAAAATAGCTCCTGCTCCTGCTGGGCCACATGACAGCAGCATGGCACAAATGCTCCTGGATGAACACAGCTGAGCAAATCCATCCAGCTTGTTGCCTCACAACTCTGCAAGGGGGAGATGCAAACCTCAGCCTGACTGGACCACCCTGCACTGGCACAGACCGGCTTGTAGTAGGTTTGGGTGAAGGATCCAGTCAGTGGTAAAGGGTCTATTGCTGCAAGTAGGAGGCAGATTTCGCTGACTGAAAGAAGCTCTCACTTTCAAACCACGCAATATCTTATCCTCAGCTAGAAGAGCAAGCTATGCAGAGGAACTGAAGCTGGTCAAGAGATGGGATCATGGTTTGCCCTTTAGCCACACAAAAATATCTATCCCATTAGACCTGGAGCTGGTTCAGTTATGCTGAAAATAAACAGAGCCTCTCTTCTGTTTGTGTATCGTCTGTGGTGAGAGGCTGACACTGTGTTTTGGGCTGGGCTTGTGCTGAACATGCTCCATGAAGTTCTTTTTGCTAAAGATGTGCTGCAACAATTTTATACCAAAGGTGCATCGTTGATTGCCTTCTTTATGTGTTTTTCTTTTGTCTCTTATCTTTGGCCAACACCTTCTCAGCAGCCTTGAAATAGAGAATATTCCTAAATCTGTATGAAATTTTGCAAGCAACATGTTTCCAATTGCAACCTATCCTTTTGTTGCAAGAGGGCGGGGTTTTACGTTCTTGAGTTTTTGCTGAAAACAGAACAAAATAATGCTAGCCTGTTTTTTTTTCCTTTCTCTTTTCTCCCTCCCCCCAATACTTTCAGGGCAAAAGGAAGAAGAAAGAGAGATTTTAGCACAAATAATTGTAATGTGGAGATATTTCATAAAATATTTTAAAGCTATTCAAAACAAGCCTTTGGCTGATGTGTGTGCCACACTGTTGGGCAGAGAGGACTACTAAGGAATTGGGGGCTGCCTAGCACATGCCTTCTAGTGCCCATGAGCCCTAATGTAGCCTGTTCAGTGGGTGAGAAAAAGGACAAAGGGGCCAATCCTAATGCTGAGAGAGATGGAGTTTGCTTCTGACCCTGTGATGTCCCCAGATYAGGGCCATGTGTGTGGACACCCCTCCAGCACTCCGTGGGTCCCCCTAAAATGCAGCAGAGCACCTTCCTGGCAGTTTTGTCCCAATGCCCATTTTTTTTTAGGCTCCATGGCTCTTTCTGAAGGAGAAATGAATGAATAAAAAGAGAATTATGCTTGCTCTGTATAAAAGCAGTGAACATATCCTTGTCCAGAAATGGACAACAAGCAGAAGTCAGCTACTTCTGCCTAACCTCTCTGGGTGTAAATAGCAAACTCAGTGGCACTTCAGGAATGTCTCAGGAAACACTTGAGGTGCTTAAATGGCCAGTATTACAGAAATTATCATGTATTGCTGAACCCTGTCAGTCTTTATTAGTTGTTCTCATGTGTTTGCAGACTCTCCTGGTAGACTATTTGCCAAGGCGTTTGCTACAGGATAATAAAACCATGTGGCATCTGCCCACTGAGAGGAACAGATTTTTTTTTTCTGCCATGTGTCTTAGAGAGTGAGTGGAAGAGCAACAGGCAGTGAGAAACCTGTCTGCTAACACAGCCCTCCAGGTATGTGAGCCCCATGCTGTTGGAAGGCACTCCTGAAAATGCCCTGTGCAAGCATTAAGCTGCAAAGGGTTACCAGAGCTTGGATTATTCCCTGTCCATGCCTTCCTGGTCTGTCTTTGTACAAGGAGCAACTGTGGTCATGAAAAACACTGCAAAGGGGGTTAGCACTGCTCCCCTGTCTCCGATCTCTGTGGCCCTGGAAACAAACCTACTCCTGGCCTTGCAGCCAGGAAACTCCTCGGGTCTGAAATAACATTCCCCACCCAAAGCAGTCTGGAATGGGCAGATCATCCTGGTGGAACAATCTCCTCCATGCTCCAAGCTACCAAGTCAACCCTTCCCTCACACTTGTCTGCTGTGGGGTTACAACCTGCTGAGGCTACAGAGCCTCTGTGAGCTCCCCAGAGCCCCTTGAAGTGTCAAAGCATGGCTCAATACTTCTTAGTAATAATTCAGGAAATCATTTTATGACATGCTGTTGCCTTTGATGGTGTTTCTGAAGCTGCCGATGGAAGTTTTGAGCTTATGTGAAACAGGCTTTACTCAGTAAATTTGGCCCACTAGTCTTTCCTCTCCTTATTGCTGTCAGATAGTGAGACTTGAATGCTCTGCAAACCACCTCAAGGCAGGATCTTTCCCTGCCTTTCCCAGACAGCAGAATGTGCACTACTTTTCTCATGCTTTGATATTAACATCAAAAGGAGCGTGTCATTAGGGCAGTCTTGCAGTGGGAGCTGTATTGCAGGGTTTCCCAAGACACGTAGGACATGCTCTCTGGGACTAGTAGCTGGATGGTGGGGGGGGCGGCTTGTGACTCCGGTCTCAGATGTTCTGTCAGGTGCTGGGAGTTTTCAGCCGGTTTGGGGCCAGTTCAGCTTTCTGATGCAGATCGTAATCAGTTAAGCAATTTTTTGTGATGATGCCTGAATTTCTACCAGCTTTATCTGTTCAAAACACTTATCAGGCCTTACCATCGAAGTATCTGAGTATGTCTCCAGCTTCCCTGTATTTATTCCCCTAGTACACCATGGATTCATGCTGGCCCATTTCCCCTSTTACTGCAAAAAAGGGAAATCCTACCCATATGTGGTATCAGTGGTAAAGCAGGGTGTTTGAGCAGGTCTGTCTGTGTCAGGCTAATATCTATGTCCTGAGCAACTATTTCACCCTGCTGATAAAGACAGTGGGGTGCCCAGCATGGGAATTTTTAGTGGAAAGACAGCATGCAAAAGAAATGAATCTTTCAAAATATCTCACATAAAAATGAGGTATTCCCCCCCCACACACACACACACTGAGATCAATGGCCAAGGGTTTCATCAGGGCCAGGATTGCTCCCATTCTTCGTTCTTCTCCCATGAAGAATTGACACAGACCCAGCTGTCTTTTTCCTTTGCAAGAGGTATTTCTGTGCTTTGCTGGAGGTACAGTCCGGCCAACAGGGCAAGAAGCCATGGTGCCAGGGATGATGGGTGCATTGGGGTGCAGACTCCTATGAACAATGTCTCCAGCAGGCTGGGTCTCTCTCAAGGTTCAGGAAAAGTTCTTTCTCTWTGTGATCATAATTTTGACCTGGGGTTTCCCAAGCTGGTAAGCCATTTCCTGCTCTTATGAATACTCCGTGTGACTATTCACTTCACAGCTCATGGCTGGAGGCTTCTTAGGATAGGCACATGCACAGTGGCCATATGATGCAAAATCAGTTTAGTGGCACATGTTGCTGGTGGCAGAGAAATTTGTGGGCTATCAAAGCCATACTGGGGCACTGTGCTTCAAAGTTTCTGCTGCTAATGGAGAATGTCAATGCATTGCATAGAATTTTCATCAAGCATAACATACCACAGCAGGCTGCAGCAGGTTGCCATGTAAGCCAGCTTTTTGGAAGGGCAGGACACTAGGGTAGGATGTACCAAAATCCAGCATTCTGGGTTATTCAGTAGTGGCTCACTCCACAAGTGAGCAACGTGGAGTCTCCCATCAGCATCCTCATGAACTCCAGGTAATCAATGACTCAGCTACCACACAGAAAAAGGAAATTTTGATGCATGCTTTAATGCTTCAAGAGCAGCCCTGGGATGTTAGGGAGCTCAAACAGACTATGCAACCTCTTTGAGAGCACCAGCAGTGAGTGAAAGCCCTGTGGAGGATGAGATGTCCCCCAGCAGCACCCTGGATGGGCAAGGTCACCCGGTACAAGGAACTATTGTATGAGGGAAGGGTTCACCTGGCAGCAGAAGGACACTGCAGGGCATGGCAGTGATGACTATCCATGTCAGTCCTTGGTAGTTCAGTAGTTGAATACCGAGATTGGGGAACATGCTTCTCTTGGGTAGAATTAGCTATGCATTAACCCACCTTAACACGAGGCACAGCCTTGACACACTTTAGTTTCTTGAAGAAACTTTGGTGAACAACCATGGCAAAAGCTTCTGGGAAATCCAAATACACTGTTCTCTGGAGAGAACCTGGAGCTGTGCTGGCTCTCACCCGGGATAATCTGCCTGGTCCCATACTACTGGCATGGAGATGACACGATGACTCCTTCCCCCTATCCCCTGAGGTGAGTGCTGTACCAATGCAGTTGTAGGTGCCTGATCTAGCTCACATCTCCCTACACATGCCTGGCAGAGGATCTGGTCTCAGCTTCTCTAGAGGGAGAAAAGCTGGAGTTTGGGCCCCTTTGGTTCAAACCAGCTGAAAAGAGCCAGACCTCTCAAAATCCATCAGTGCTGGTGTAAGATCCTTCCATTGCTGAGGATAAGGGAAATGGGGAATGGTGAAAAATGAAGGACAGCAAATGAAAGGATTCCTTTTTCTCATTTGATTGTGTCTTTGCCCAGTTTTGATGGACTCACCCAGCTCCCATCTCTACTGAGAGCAGTAGGTTTTGTTTGAATATCTGGCTGACAGAGTTTCTCCGGCAGAGACTGAAGTGCAATATGTGCTATCAGGAGGCAATCTTTTCTGAGAWCTTGAGTGCCACAGGCATTTTGGGTGGGAAGCCCCAAACTGGTGTAGGGACATTCCCTGGGCTGGAATCTTTCAAAAAAACAGCTTCATACAGACAAACAAGAATTAGGGGGGGGAATACATTTTTCTCTGGTATGTGGAAGAGCTACTTTGGAGTAATTACAGAGACCAGTGATTCCTGCTTCCCTTGGGCCTCTCTTTGAGAGCATGAGAATCTTCTTTAACAGGTTGCAGCATTTCTGAAAACAAAGTGGTTTCAATCTCTGAAAACAAAAGCAGCTTCCCAGTGACTTATAACACATGATGGAAACTTTCCAACCCATAATTGCTATGGGCTCTGAGACGTCCACAGTGAGGCAGATCCAATGGCAACTCAGTTTTTTCATTTTCTGCGTGTACACATTTGTTTCTCAGACAGTAAAGTGGCCTTGCTGATAGGAATGAATTCAGCATCCTCGTCTCTCATGGGATAGTCAGTAACCTCCTCTGTATGTTGGCATTCAGCTCTCACCAACTGCCAGAAGAAAAGTCCTGCTTATTCCTCCTAGTGTAATTGAATTAAAAGAGCCCCCATGTATCATAAGCACAGGTGAGCTCTAGTATGCTCTGCTTGTCTGCTTTGGCTGAGGTCAGCCCTGTAAGGCTTTTCTTAATAAAGAGCCATGGGCTGAAATCAAGTCTGGGGGGTGGTGCCACACAGAGTTTTGCCTGGAGCTCTCATGACCTACATAATATTCTTAACATAAATGAAGATTTCCTTCCAGTACTGATTTACACTTACTAGCCTCACCCTTGAAATTTGGCTGCTCAGACATTGCCCTTTTTTACTGAAGCTTTTTCTCAGATAACTCCTTTCCCTCTGCAACGCTCTTTGGTGGGCTAAGGATGAAAAGAAGGAAGGACATGAAGATTTCACCCTTCAGGACTGGCTCAAATCCAGTTTGGATGTAAGCAAACCTCATTGGCATTGCACAGCTGGCTATCATGGCCTGCAGCATACTGCACTGACTGCTCAGCATCAATGCAGGAGGGCAAAGTAGAACAAAAAGCACCACCAGCACAAGCACCCAAACTGCAGGGGCAGTTTAGCACCCTCTTGCAACCCAGAAGAGCTCAGCTTGGTGAAAGTGAGGGGCTTTCCAGCTTGCAAGGCTCAGTCTGATCTCTTATAAAGGACAGCTTCATGATAGGCCATATAAAAACCTTATAAAGGCATCCCTTCAGAAAACCATGCCTCTGGACCACGTCTCATGCTGCATGTTGAAAATTACTCACTGGCTCCTGCAACGTTGTTCTGCGCTGTCTGTTCTGCATAGGCTTTACACTGAGAAATCAAAGCACTGGGTAAAAACATGAAAGCGTATGCACCTCATTACCTGGGGAAACTGAGGACAGGTGAAGAAGTGCTGAGTTTAAGAAGTCAGACTGGCTCTGGTCTCATTTCCACACATTTTTCCAGATCAGTCTCTGTGCCACAGCAGTCCTCAAAACACAAAACTGGTAATTGTCCTGGGAAAGAAAAGAAAATAGTAGGTTCATGATGTCCCTGTTGCACCCACAAGGGTCCCCTCAAACCCACAGTGCACCTCCAGCAGGGCTGGACCTCCATATCGCTCYTTGTCTGGCCCTTGTATCCTTTGAGGCTTGGGAGGTTGGATCCCTGTTGTGACCAGTCAGCACTTCTCAGGCTGCTATCCTGCCCTTTGGACTGCTGGAGAAACATCATCCTGTGGGAGCATCCAGGGATCCCGCACAGCTACTTTCACCAGCCCTGAGGAAGGGAGGACTTGTGGCAGAGAGAGATCTCCATCTTTGCTACCTGACCTGCCATCCCCTCTAGCCTGGACACACTTTTTCCTGCCTTGGCCATGTTTAACACAGGCAAAAAAATAGGAAGAATGTGGCCCTGGGTTGCAGCCAGGGCTGGATGGCCAGGGGAATGGCCATGTGTATGAGGGCTTGACTCGACTATGCTGTGGAGCATGCAGAGAATCCCTGTGGGACCCTAGAGTGCATGAGGTGCCAAGAAACACTGCCTAGAATGCATGAGCGAGCTGGGAGCAGGGGAGGAGACAGGGAAGGATGTGGGAGTTGGGGGGGGCTGTCCACTTATGTGGATGGGAGAGGCAGATGGGGGTGCAGGATATATGCTGATCAGTAGAAGGGCTCTGCACAAGGTGCAGGGGTCAGGTTGGGTTCAGGATATATGAGGACTGGTGGAAGGGATCCTCCCAGGGTGAAGGTGGGGTTCACCACACACTGCCAGCCAGTGCAAGGGTTGTCAAGTGCAAGAGTGTGAGGTGCCAGATACGAACTCCCTAGTACAGGTTCCTCAATGCAAAAGGTGCAGTGTGCCATAAGCAGGTTGTTTGGGTGCAAGAGACATGTGGGTGCAAAGGGTGTGGGTGTGCAGGGTAGAGGTGCAGGGGGTGCAGGATGCAGAGTGTACACAGTGCAAGATGCAGGGGGTGCAGGATTCAGGGTTTACAAAGGGTTCCAGGTACTGGGGATAGAGATGATGTAAAATGCAGGAAGTGCTGGGTGCAGGAAGGTGCAGTGGGATGCTCAGTGTATGGGGTGCAAGGGAGTTCAGGGGGGTGCTGGGTGCAGGAGATGCAGGGCACAGGGTGTGCAGGGTACAGAAGGTGTGAGGTGCAGTCAGTGCAGGGTGCAGAGCACATAGGGGTGTCAAGGGTGCAGGTGCTGGAGGTCAAGGGTGCAGGGTGTGCAGGCACCTGGGGGTGTAGAGTGCATGGAGTGCAGAGTATCAGAAGCAGAGTGTACCAGGGGTGCTGGGTGCAGGATGCTGGAGGTGCAAAGGGTATTGGGCATACCAGGAGCAGAGTGTAGTGTTTCAGGAGTGAAGGGTGTACCAGGAGACCTGGGCAGAGCTTGCTGGGAGTGCAGGGTGTAGCAGGGATGCCAGGGGTGCATGGTGCTGGGGCTGCAAGATGCTGAGGGTGCAAGGTGCAGGGTGCAGCAGAGGGTTGGGGTGCTGGGTGCAGGATGCAGAGTGCGGAAGTGTGGGGGATGCCGGGTGCTGGCAGATCAGGGTGCCAGCGTGCCGGGGTGCTGTGGGCACAGGGTGCTGGGTGCGGGGGTGCTGGATGTGCAGGGTGCTGGCTGTAGGATGCTGGGGTGCTGGCAGTGCAGAGTGTTGAAGTGCTGGGGGTGCAGGGTGACAGAGTGCAAGGGGCACAGTGTGCCAGGGGTGTAGGGTGCCAGACTGCTGGGGGCACAGGATGCCAGGGTGTAGGTGTGCAGGCTGCTGGAGGTGCAGGGTGCCAAGGGTACAGGGTGCTGGAGGTGCAGGGTGCTGGGGGCGCAGGGTGCCAGCGATGTAGAGGTGCAGGGTGCCGGGGGTGCTGGGGGCGCAGTGTGCCACGGGTGTGGAGGTGCAGGGTGCCAGGGGCACAGGCTGCCAGGGGTACAGGGTGCAGGGTGCTGGGGGTGCAGGGTGCAGGGTGCTGGGGGTGCAAGGTGCCAGGGGTGTAGAGGTGCAGGGTACTGGATTGCAGGGTGCCGGGGTACAGGAAGTGCACGGTGCCAAGGGTGCAGGGTGCCAGGTCCGCAGGGTGCTGGGTGAGCAGGGTGCTGGAGGTGTAGAAGTGCAGGGTGCCGCCGATGTAGGGGTGCACAGTGCCGGGTGCGCAGGGTACCGGAGGTGTAGAGGTGCAGGGTGCCAGGGGTGAAAGGTGCCGGGGGTGCAGAGGTGCAGGGTGCTGAGAGTGCAGGGTGCCAGGGGTGCAAGGTGCTGGGGGTGTGGAGGTGCAGGGTGCTGAGAGTGCAAGGTGCCAGGGGTGTAGAGGTGCCAGGGGTGTAGAGGTGCACGGTGCTGGGGGTGCGGGGTGCTGGGGGTGCAGGGTGCCGGGGGTGTAGAGGTGCAGGGTGCCAGGGGTACAAGGTGCCGGGGGTGTAGAGGTGCAGGGTGCCAGGGGTGTAGAGATGCAGGGTGCTGAGGATGCAGGGTCCCAGGGGTGTAGAGGTGCACGGTGCCAGGGGTGCGGGGTGCCGGGTGCGCAGGGTACCGGAGGTGTAGAGGTGCAGGGTGCCAGGGGTGCAAGGTGCCGGGGGTGTAGAGGTGCAGAGTGCTGAGGGTGCAGGGGTGCAGAGTGCCGGAGGTGTAGAGCCGCAGGGTGCCGGGTCGCCGGGGGCCCAGGGTGCCAGGG